>NC_043000.1:24198363-24418363 GCF_006345805.1 Octopus sinensis | reverse complement strand
TGCAGCACCCTTAATCATTTCAAATTCATTCTAGAATTGCCTATGGGTATATAGTATAGTGGATAAGAGCACGGGATACTAACTCTCGGATTCTGAGTTCAGTCCCAGGTAGGGACTGGGGAAATAATATCAACAGAAAAACTAACATCAGCAAAAAAGAGTACCTTAGGAATGAGAACAGAGTACCCCATTAGTCAAATAAAGGGTTGGGTTCGAAATTCCACCAGGACACCTGATGAAGGCTGGAGAGTACATCAGCTGAAACATTGTGGTAAGAACAAGTAAGGTTAGGACACCTATCCCTCTATTGTAAATAATGTTAATTCCTCATCTCAAAAATATAAAATAGTATCAGGCCATACACTTTCACAGTCTGAAGATGCAGGGAGCGATAAAAATAGAACTAAAATGGAAAGAAAGTACTGAAGATCTACATTGGCAAAACAAATATTTCTAAAAATATGTGATTTAGCTTTGGAGATTTCATTCTATTTCTTTGCTTAAACTGTTGCTTTCTACATATTTCTGTGAGTCATTCCATTCTTCAGATATATTTGGAATTCTGACTAACTCAATGGTCATATTTGTAAATAAGCTTCCAGGAAGGTCTTGTGTAACTTTAGGCTTCCTTTCAATGAGACTGAATTAACCTTTTTTTTTTATATATATCTTTTGATGTAACATCTAGTTTCATAGCAATGTGTCATTGTTATTGATTTTTGGCCCCAGGCCATCTCTGATTAAGCAAGCCTACAACCAAAAACTTTCCAGTCTTGTTGATTCCGCCTTATTTTTATTTTTGAAGACTAAATTACCTGGTGTCTCTTTCATTGTTGAAAATGGTATAGTGTAATTTGAAAGGATTTTGGTTACTATTTTTAGCAAGATTTGTTGTGGGGAAGTCAATGAGTTTCATTTTGTGTATGACTAACTGTAAGGCAAAACTTTGAAATAACTAGTAATCTTGCCATGTAAAATTATATATACATGTACATATATATAGAAGCAGGAGTGGCTGTGTGGTAAGTAGCTTGCTTGCCAACCATATGGTTCTGGGTTCAGTCCCACTGCATGGCACCTTGGGCAAGTGTCTTCTACTATAGTCTCAGGCAGACCAAAGCCTTGTGATTGGATTTGGTAGATGGAACTGAAAGAAGCCTGTCGTATATATGTGTGTGTATATATATATATTATATATATATATATATATAATATATATGTATAATGTATGTGTGTGTATATGTTTGTGTGTGTGTTTGTCCTCCACATCGCTTGACATCTGATGCTGGTGTGTTTACGTACCCGTAACTTTGCGGTTTGGCAAAAGAGACCGATAGAATAAGTACTAGACTTACAAAGAATAAGACCTGGGGTCGATTTGCTCAACTAAAAGGTGGTGCTCCAGCATGGCCACAGTCAAATGACTGAAATAAAAAAATAAAGGAATATGTGTGTGTGTGTCTGCTTTTATGCCAAGTTACATACAAAACAATTTAACATTAAGTTATAGGATTACCCAATACATTTTAGTTGAGTACATATTTGTTAAATTTTTCAATTTGGTTGCCTTGTTCACTTGATGAAGCTGAAAGTGAAGAAGCCAAAGCTTTGAAGTCATTGATCTTTTCATTGTGGATGTTTAATAAATGTAATACACACACACGCACATGTCTGTGTGTGTATAGATATTTACATATCACCCCCACTATACACAAATTACTGGTCCTGTGCTGTTGGCATGTAAAAAGCATCATTCGAGCATGGTCGTTGCCAGTGCCGCCTGACTGGCTCCCGTGTTTGTGGCACATAAAAAGCACCATTCAAGCATGCTCGATGCCAATACCACCTGACTGGCCCTCATGCTGGTGGCACATAAAAAGTACCCACTATACTCTTGGAGTGGTTGGCATTAGGAAGGGCATCCAGCTGTCGAATCATTGCCAGATCAGATTGGAGCCTGGCACAGCCTTCTGGCTTGCCAGCCCCCACTCAAACCGTCCAACCCATTCCAGCATCGAAAGCAGACGTTAAACGACAACGATGATGATAATGATTCTTATTTATATGCATATATATATATATTGCATATATATCATATATATTATATATATATATATATATATATGCATATATATGCATATATATATATATATATATATATATTGTATATATGCATATATATATATATGCATATATATATATTATATATATATATATGCATATATATGGCATATATATATATATATATATATATATGCATATATATGCTATATATATATATATATAATATGCATATATATATATATATATATATATATATATATATATATATATATGCATATATAATATATGCATTATATCATATATATATATATTGCATATATATATATATATACTATATATATATATGCATATATATATATATATATATATATATGCATATATATATAATATATATATGCATATATAATATATATATATATGCATATATATATATATATATATTATATATATATGCATATATATATATATATATATGCATAGCATATATATATATATATATATGCATATATTATATATATATATATGCATATATATATGCATATATATATATAGATATATAATATATATAGATATATATATGCATATATCTATATATATATGCATATAATAATATATATATGCATATATATAGATATATAATTAATATTGCAGGCTAGATGATATATTATTTATATAATATATGCATATATATCTATATATATCATTATATATATAGTGCATATATATATAATTCTATATTTCGGCATATATTATCAATATAGATCTATCTATATATATATATATATATAATATTATATAGATATATATATGCATTAATATATATGCATATATATCTATGCATATATATATATATATATATATATATATATATATGCATATATCTATATATATATATATCTATATATATCTTTGCATATATATATATATGCCATCGATATATATATGCATATAGATATTATATATATCTAGGATATGCATATATATCTATATATCTAGTATAATATATATATGAGATATTATCTATAGGCCTATATTTTATTTCGATATATATAATATGCATATATATATATATGCATTAATATATATAATATATATATAATATCATATATATATATATATAAGCTTAATATAGCATATATATATATAGATATTATAATATATATGCATATATATAGCATATATATAGATATAGATATATATATGCTATATATATCATATATATATATATGCCTATATAGATGCATATATATATATATGCCATATATATATATATATATATTAGATAGATATGGCATAGATATATGCATATATATAATATGCCATATATATATTCTTTCTATATATATATATAGATATATATATAGCTATGCATATATAGATATATATATATATATAATATATGCATATATATATATATTATATATATATATATGCATATATATATATATGCATATATATATATATGCATATATATATATATGCATATATATATATTATAATATATATATATATATATAGATATATATATATAATATATATATATATATATATATATATATATATATATACATATATATATATATGCATATATATATATGCAATATATATATATATATGTATATATATATATATGTATAGATATATATAGTATATATATATATATTATATATATATATATGTATATATATATATATATATATATACATATATATATATAATATAAATAATGTAAAAGCTTTGTGGAGATTTATTCTTGAAGTTTAAAGTTTCTCTCATGAATATAAATTCAGAACTTCTTTCTTTTTGATTTATTTATTTTACTTATTTTCACTTTATTTTTATTCTTTTTCTCCTTAAGGAATAATGGTATGGAATGTTCTTTTAATGAGTTAACTTATTTATAGAATTTTCTTAGATTCTGATAGATCAGACCAGCAAAACCCAAAGAGCAATGAAGTTGAGAACAATAACTTTAAAAAAAAAACACCAGATATCTACAACTCATATTATATATATTTACTTTATATTACAATCGGTGAAAAATAGCATCAGTGATTACAAGTTTCCTACAAACCAATCATTGGTTTATTGCATTTTTGGAAGTGAGGTTAACAAGAGAATATCTTAACTCAGGTACTGAACAAATATCACTAGGGACTTCGCTTGCAAAACACCTGTTTTGGGTTCATTAATGGGTGTTATACACAGTTTTGTATGATGTGGCTATATATTAGAAATAACAAGTGTTGTATTTTAAGATGGTGTGAACTCTTCCAGGTCAGTGAGTTTTTATTTTGTTCTTTTTTAAATATTTTAATTTGATTTTTTATTGTTTTTTTTTTCTCTTCTGTATTAATTGTTTGTCATTGAGTCAATATTTTCATTATATCTTATTACCCCTCAACAACAGTTCAGTGTGCTCGTTACTGTATTTATCTTGAGATGCTCTATGTTTCTTTTAATTACTTTAAATATAACAAAGAATTTAGTAAAATAACTTAGTTACCATTTAGCTGGTGTTAGGAACATAAATTGTGGCTAAGGTTTTATGGAAGATTTTAATTCAAAACTTATGAAAACAAGACATTTGTTCTCAGAGCCATGCTGGTTTCAGCCAGGCTGGTATCAAAATGGTTAAATTAAACATTTGTTAACCCTTTTGTTACCATATTTTTGTTGAGATGCTCTGTTTTTCTTTCAATTAATTTTAAATATAACAAAAAATTTAGTAAAATAACTTGGTTATCATTCAGTTAGTGTTAGAAATAAATTGTGACTAAGGTTTGGTGGAAGATTTTAATTCAAAACTTATGAAAACAAGACATTTGTTCTCACAGAGCCGGTTTCAGCCGGGTTGGTAAAGAAAGGGTTACTATACCGGTGTAGGTGTTTTGTTGTAGTTTAAGATTGTAAACTCCATTCTACTTTGTTTCTGTGTGGCTGTACAGTAAGAAGTTTGCTTCCCAAACACATGGTCCTGGGTTCAGTCCCACTGAGTGGCATCTTGGGCAAGTGTCTTCTACTAACTATAGCCTCAGGCCAACCAAATCCTTGTAAGTGAATTTGGTAGACAGAAACCGAAAGAAGCCCATCCTGTGTATATGTGTGTGAGTTTGTGTCTATGTTTGTACCCTGTTACTGCTTGACAACTGGTGTTGGTGTGTTTACATCCTTGTAATTTAGTGGTTCAGCAAAAAGAGACCAATAAAATAAGTACCAGACTTTAAAAAAAAAATCAGTCCTGAGGTTGATTCATTTGATTAAAACATTTTCAAGGCATATGTTGTCATCTTCATCAGGAGTGGCTGTATGGTAATTAGCTTGCTTATCAACCACATGGTTCCGGGTTCAGTCCCACTGCATGGCACCTTGGGCAAATGTCTTCTACTATAGCCTCAGGCTGACCAAAGCCTTGTGACTGGATTTGGTAGACAGAAACTGAAAGAAGCCCGTTGTATAGATATATATATATGCAGGTGTGTGTATATGTTTGTGTGTCTATGTTTGTCCCCCCGACATTGCTTGACAACCGATGCTGGTGTGTTTACATCCCCATAACTTAGTAGTTCAGCAAAAGAGACCGATAGAATAAGTACTAGGCTTACAAAGAATAAGTCCTGGGGTCGATTTGCTTGACTAGAGGCGGTGCTCCAGCATGGCCACAGTCAAATGACTGAAACAAGTAAAAGAACAAAAAAGAGTGAAACGGAATGACTGGTAGGGGTAGCTTCGTCCCTCATTTACTTCCATCCACTCCCATAAAGCCAACATTAAATACCATCTATTAGCAAAAAATCCTGAGGTGCAGAAGAATTTATATCATATTAACTAACTGCAAGAATATCAACAATAGCAGCTGATCTGTTATTATTAATAACCAACAGCATCTATATCCGTCATTAGCAATTTATCAATGAATCGATCAATAACAACAAGGAGAGCAACTATTACTAATCAGTGAATTATAATCAACAGTCAGTTCATATAACAATAACAACAACAACCAGTTGGGGATATTTAGCAACACATCATCATCATCATCATAATTATTGTCATCATCATCATCACAAGCAGTAGCAGCATCATCATCAACAGCACCAACAACATCAACGAATTGGTGATACTTAGCAACACATCATCATCATCGTCAGCATCATTATCATCTTCATCATTATTGTCATCATCGTCATCATCACAAGCAGTAGCATCATCATCATCATCATCATCAACAGCACCAACAACATCAACCAATTGGCGATACTCAGCAACACATCATCATCATTGTCGTCATCATTATCACCATCATCATCATTGGTGATACTTAGCAACATATCACTGAAACATTCATCAACATCATCATCTGCATCTTCATTGTAATCAATGTTGTCATCGTCATCACCGTCATCATCAGCATTGTCACTACCATCATCACCGTCATCATCAATTTCTTTTGTTTCCTTATTTTACACAAGATGTTTGCACAACACTCACCCAAGCATGGTGACTACATAAACAAACAAACTCCTCCCCACCCACCCCCGTCTTCTCGTCATAAATATTGAACATTAAAGATTAGTAAGAGTCTAAATATAGATTCAGCACTCATGGATATCGGTTCGGTTTCTCTGTGATAAAATGTTGCAAAAAGGAGAAAGGAATGGAAACCAAAATGGAACCAATTACATCAGGATTTCTCTCTTTACCTCAAAGAAATTCTACCTTTTATTCAATCTGTTTATTTGCTAAGGTTTTTTTATTATTTATATAACTCTTTCTTCCAACGTTTTCTTTGGTTATTTGTGAGTCATAACCGTCGTGGTGGCGGCAGTAGTAGAATGGTTGTGGTAGTAGTAGCAAGGTGGTGGTGGAGGTGACAATGCTAATTATTACAAGAATGATTCTGAAGTCCAAATATTGCTAGAAATTAATAGGATCTGCACTCAAGTGAGTCGGTGATTGGTGTTTGGAATCAGAATGAAATCAAATCTATTATTATTATCATTTTTATTATTATTATCATTATTATTATTATTATTATTGTTATTATTGTTATTATTATTATTGTTATTATTATTATTGTTATTATTGTTATTGTTATTATTATTATTATTGTTATTATTATTATTATTGTCATTATTATTATTATTATTATTATTAGCTATGTCAGTCAATCAGTCATATATTGAGTATTTGCCAAACCATTGTGTGTGTGTGTGTGTGTGTGAATCGACAACAATCAAATGATATTTGGTTATATTTCCATTTAATCGGATTGTGAGGAATTACTGGAAACGAATTTGGTTTTGCCGAGAAAACATTTGTTGTGTTTTTCAATGTACTTTTTTCGGTCTCAACCAACCACTTTGCCGTTATTTATTAAAATAAGTGACTAATTGCCATTGTGTAGCCGACCAAGAACAAGTAGGGGCTTTGGAATAATTATGCCTATGCAATAAATAAATAAATAAGCAAGCATGCGAACCGAAAACTCTTCAAGTATTTGATTGTGTATGGAGTGGGCCTGGTTAACCAAATGATTGAGTAAGGCAGGGAAACACAAACTCGAGTTCCGTAGCTTTCCAACAATCCAACATTGTTGAATCGTTTCCTTTTTTTACTTTTAAATGCTTCAACTGTTACAACAAAACAAGAAAAGAAAAAAACAATTAGGAAACAAAACAATAGAGAAAAGAAACATTGGTATTTTCATTTCTATAATATTGCTGTTGTTGTTGTTGCTGTTAAATTGGACAAGAGAGGTATAATGTCTGTGATTGTTGGCTCTGAATAGACATTGTCAAAGCAGCACATTGGCACCTTTTGTTAGAGATTGTTGCAGGAGTGAAGTACTGTTCTGTGTGCATGTGGTGTGTGTGTGTGTGTTTTTCTTTTTTTTTCTTTCAAAGCAACAACAAAGAAATAAATAAAGTAAAACATAGAATTTCAGAAACTAAATATGAATAAAAAAAAAAAAATGAGATGACATACGCCACTGCTATTTTTTTAAGATTGGTTCAATGAAGCGTATTAACATTTACAATGCAAGTTGTATTTTTATGGAAATGCTTCCGCGATGAGGAAAACAAGAGATTTATAATAGAAACAACAACAACAGCAACACTGTTGATTGTGTTAAAGATTGTAATCCGTAGCAATTGAAACAATACCTCTGAAATTCCAAATATGCCACAATAAATCAAGTGACTGATTACTTGAGATAAAACAAAATATATCTACCATGCTGATATTTTAATTTGTTATTTGACTTTCACAAAAAATTAGTGTCATTTTAAAATAAGTTCCTTGATCAAAAGATGTTATATAAGTTGTGTACGCAGAGGTCATTCCTCGAAAACACAATGGAAACCTGGACCAAATAAATCATAATGATTCAGTGAGTGAACTAGGAAATTTCTGGAAAAAGAATTTTGACATGATCTGTTTTGTTTATTATGTTCAATATTTCACTATTCAATATATATGAAATATGTCAATATTCTCTGACACACCGTTTGCCAGTTCCTGTGATTCCCAATCTTTTATGGCTGACTTGCACTCACATTCCTCTCTCTCTCTCTCTCTCTCTCTCTCTCTCATCTCTCTCTCTCTATCTCTCTCTCTCTCTCTTCTCTCTCTCTCTCCTCTCTCTCTCTCTCTCTCTCATATATATATATATAATGTATGTATGTGTATATATATGTGTGCGTATATATGTGTGTATATATGTGTGTGTGTGTGTGTATATATATATATGTATATATATATATATATGTGTGTGTGTGTGTGTTGTATTATATATATATATATATATATATATTATATATATATATATATACATATATATAAACTGCAATTTGTCTGCCATACAGAATCAAACTTCTGACATATGTATCACTTAGTCTTTGCCTTCTCTCCAATGACGGAATCTTTTTGTTGCCAACAGAGATAGCACTTCTGTCTCTAAACTTATATCATTTTCTTCATATGTTAGATTCAATCAGTTGAGACAGCTAACACTTCTCACTTCACAAAGTATTTAGGTATTAACCCTTTAGGGTTTAAACTGGCCTATGTGGCCCAAATAGTCTACCTGTCTTGTGTTCAAACTGGCCAGATCCAGCCTCTCACACCTACATTCTAAAGATCAACAACCTCATCATCAAAATCTCCAAGCTACAAGACAATGTATGATTAATTCAAAATAAATAAGGATTACATTTGACAAAATAAGCTCACTACCTTATAACAATTACAATAACAATAAAAACAAGGCGGTGGTGAGCTGGCAGAAATGTTAGCACATCAGGCGAAATGCTTAGCGGTATTTCGTCTGTCTTTACATTCTGAGTTCAAATTCCACTGAGGTCGACTTTGCCTTTCATACTTTCGGGGGTCAATAAATTAAGTACCAATTGTGTACTGGAGTCGATGTAATCAACTGACACCCTCCCACAAAACTTCAGGCCTTGTAGAAAAGAATAACAGTAACAACAAGAAAACAACAATGATTAACTTTAATAAGTATAACAGTATCAATAATAACAACAACAACAATAATGATAATAATAATAATAATAGAATGACAACAGAAACAACACCAATAATAATAATGCACGTCTTAAAACTCCTATACTGTCTTGATCCATTTCCAGAGCAAAGTAGATTACTGAAGTAAAACATCTTACTTAATCCCTTCAATTTATGATCTTTAATCTTTGACTACTAATTAACGTTGCTTAATTACACTAGACAATATGTGAGTCTGTTAGCATTTCATTATACTTGTAGGATAATGGAATTTTACTACTATTATTAAGGCGGTGAGTTGGCAGTGTTGTTGGCACACTGAGCAAAATGCTTTGAGTTCAAATTCCACCAAAGTCAACTCTGCCTTCCAGTCCTATCAGGATCAATAAACAAAGTACCAGTTGTATACTGGGGCGGGGGGTCAACGTAATTCACTAGCCCCACCGCCTCCTCTGCACTTATTGGCCTTGTGATGCATTTTGTCCATTTTTATTGTTTTGCGTTTAAATTCTGCTGAGGTTGACTTTGCCGTTCATCCTTTTGGGGTTGATGAAATAAATACCAGTGAAATAATGGGGTCGATGTTATCAACTTATCTCCTCCTCCAAATTGCTGGCCTTGTGCCAAACTGACATCATCATCATTATTGGCAGTAAGCTAGCAGAATCATTAGAATATCTGACAAAATGCTTAGTGACATTTCTTCCATGTTCTAAGTTCAAATCCTGCCTTGGTCAGCTTTGCCTTTCATCCTTTCAGGATTGATTTAAAAAAAAGCCCAGTTGAGCACTTGGGTCAATGTAATTGATTCCCCCCCAGAATAGCTTGTCTTGCCCCAAAATTTGAAACCTTTATTAGCATTGAACCTTATTAGTACTGTTTAGCTCTACATCAACTCTGAGTGGACCTATGATCAGAGACATTCCAATAGTGACTATCCTGTCTTTTTTTAGGGGTATCTGTGACTACATAGTTAATGTATTTTCTTTTGTTAATATGAGAGGATATGATTTGAGGGAGATTTTTCTGCTATTTATTCTAGTTTGAGCAGCCACACAGAATAAGGGTTCTCACACAAAATCCCAAATCTGGATTTTTTTAGGGGACAGCACCAACAAAAGTAAAGCATAAGTTAATTAAATAAAAAATTATAATATATATTGTGGGAAGGCCATCAGGGGCTGCTGAAAGAATGCTTGAGGGCCACATACAGCTCTGGAAGCCATAGTTAAGAACCACTGACATAGACACTTCTTCATTTGGTTGAATAATGGATGGGGTTTCCTTCTATCATTCATTCCTTAACTTGTTTTCAATAAATCCTGAAAACTTTAATATTATTTTAAACATTTCCCAAATCAGTAAGACCTCAGTTCATAGACTGTGGACATTTTCTTGAATTAGGAATCACCATCATCATCGTTTTTATATCCTCCTTTTCCTACCTGCATGGGTTTGATGGAAGTTTTGGAGAAAGTGTTTTACAGTTGGATGTCTTTCCAGATGCCAGCCTCTTCAGTCATCTTTTATGACAATTATCAATATTGAACACCTATTCTAGAAATCAAGATGCTCAAAGGAATAAGGAAACTTTAAAGAAAGCATATTTAGCAGCACCAAGACAGCAATGAATAATATCTCTAAATTTATTTCATAATAATTCTATTTTTCCACAGCAGTAAATATATAATTTTGAATATTTACTTAGTGATTCGTTCACTACTAATTCAGACGGCGCGTGGCTTAGTGGTTAGGGTGTTAGCATCATGATCGTAAGATTGTAGTTTCGGTTCTTGGACCGGGCGACGCGTTGTGCTCTTGAGCAAAACACTTCATTTCACGTTGCTCCAGTCCACTCAGCTGGCAAAAATGAGTAACGCTGCGATTGACTGGCGTCCCGTCCAGCTGGGGAATACATACGCCATTGAAACTGGGAAACTGGGCCCATGAGCCTGGCTAGGCTTTAAAAGGGCGCATTTATTAATTATTTATAGAAACCACAGAGAAGTTATATCGTTTGGTTGAGGAAGTCAAAATATATACCAGGAGATATTTTCTGTACTTGCCGTGTGTGTGTGTGTTATTAGTCATTGACTAATATCTTTTCCTTCATCAGATATTTATATCTAGTTTAAGATGGTTAATGCTCCTTGCCTTAAATTTGCTAACACCCACTAAACTATTATTTTTCATATGGATGGCGTCTCTGAATTATATAATTAAAAAGTAATTCTATAAGAGAAGAAATATTGGTGGAGTTCTTTAGTGAGCAAGAAAACTTAAGTTAGAAGTAATTAGAAGACAAATGGATATGGTTAATGGAATTGTGATGGTGTTTCTGTTGATATTTTTGTTGGTGGGGTGTTTTTGCATAAAAAGAAACCAAGCAAGATTGAATGTGTTTTTGTTTAAAATGGAAAGAGAAATTAAGGTCAGGGAGATGTTGAAATGCTTGAGTTGTGATATACGAGAAATTTGAATCAATTAATGATAATAATAGAAGAAAACTTTGCTTAGGACTGTAAAAATTGTGACTCGGTAAATTAGTAATTAAGACATGAGGGAATGAAATTATAAAGTATACCTGCTGAAATCATACCACAGCAGTAGAGAAATGGGAAAATGAAAAACAGATGGAAATATATCAGAAGCAATAGGACCAAATTTCAATATGTATATAACATTAATTTAGTCTCTTGGGGCATTAGTATTAATTCTTTGTAGCATTGATACAGGCTACACCATCATCATCATCAATATTACTGTTATTTCTAGGGCAGCCAAATGTAGGATAAAATGTTAACATATCTTAATAAATACTTTACAATGTTCATTGCCCTTTTACTGTCTAAGGTTAACTTTGACGGTCCAATTCTGTCCTTTTGTCCATTTAGTATCCGTCAAATAAACAGCTGTCATATACTAGGGTAAATTCAGTCAACCACACCCTTTCCCTTTCACATATTGGTCTTAACCCTTTTATCTCACTGTGACTCTCCCCGCCTCCACCTCTTTCGTAATTTGTCAAAGTAATGCCCCATCACCACTCACGTTATTGCTCCCTGTGACAAGAAAAGAAATCCTCATTCAAAGAATTGGCTTTTAAGAAGGTGGATTGACAGAATCATTAGTTTTAGATAAATACCTTGTGGTATTTGTTCTGGCTCTTTATATTGTGTTCAAATCTCCTACAATATCAACTTTGTCTTTCATCCTTTCAAGGTGAATATGATAAAATGCTGGTTAAATACTGAGTTTGATGCCACTAGTTAACCCCCTTGCCCCTCAAATTGGCTGGCCCTGTACCTCCATTACAAATTATCGTTATTATTATTATTGAGTGAGAGAGCAGTGCATGCCACCAAAGTGACACGGGGTAAAATTTACAAAGCCCAGCATACCCATCATCACTACACATTTGATAAGGCGGTGAGCTGGCAGAAGTGTTAGTGCACCGGGCGAAATGCTTAGTGAGGTCGACTTTGCCTTTCATCCTTTCGGGGTCGATAAATAAAGTACCAGTTTCGCACTGGGGTCAATGTAATCGACTTAATCCGTTTGTCTGTCCCCTCTATGTTTAGCCCCTTGTGGGTAGTAAAGAAATATACACATTTGATAAGGGTACACCAGGCATATGCATCACAACTGTATGTGCACGACATGGTGATCTCATATCAAGATAAATAGTGCATGCCCTTGCAGTGGGGCCCAGTTAGAATTATCTTTAGGTTGAGTAGCCCATCCCGATCAAAAAGTCCTTGAATAAGGTTTGTTTAAGGATGTTGAACGAACCACCCATGTTACAAGAGGTGAGTTACTTAAACCCTAAAGAATTCCTAACACATGGCTATGATGTTCTCCAACTACTTCTGCTCATGATCATCTGTAATGGTCAACAATTGACAACAAGATGAACTGCCACAAATCACACTATCCCAAAGTGTGTATACATGTGACTGGAACCACATGTGAACTTGTATTTCCACTGAAACTTCGAAAATGTCAGAGCCACCTCGATCCATTCTGTATGAATGCCATGACAAGTGCATTATATTGTAACAATTTTTTTTTAATGCAATTCTAATAATATTTAATTCTAAAAGTGTATTATGGCTGAAGCAGGAAGACCAAAAATGACTTGAAAGTCATAACATGCCAGCGGGAAATAACATCACTAGATGAGACAAGCTGACACTGAATCAGCGTCGCTGACTGACAGGTGACGGTCGTTTAGAGAATGCGTGGGCTAAGACTACGTGCCTTCATTGGTCAGTTAAAGTTGAGACAGTGTCATGTGACAACTTGCTGGGGCTGCCTGCTGGAGCCTAGCGGCAGGTATTTAAAGGGAAAAAATTTGACAAGTTAGTCAGTCGCCCGCTGACACACGTTGACACTACATCTAAGAGGTCAGGGAACAGAAGAAAGAAGACATGCAGCCCAACACCAGAGCTGAAGACACCTCCGAAAGGGGGGTCAAAACCGGACATGGTTCCTCCTGATGATGTCTTGAGCTAACTGGATCCTATAAAGGAGCTGTTGTGGTAGCAGACCACGAAACACGGTTGTAATTCCTCCTTTTAAACATCAAATAGCCTTGAGAGTACAGTAGAGTGAAATAGGGATCAAAGTGTCCTTAGGGGACAAAAATGGTTAAGAATCACTGGAGCAAAGGGTTTCACATATCATTTCTATTCGTAAACATCTGGTGATATAGTTTCATTATTTTGAAAGTAGAGTTTGAGAGGAAATTCCTACAGAAAATATTTAATTCCCGATGTAAATTTAATGCTGTTTTTTTTTTTAATCTTTAGAAGGGAACACTGTAAAATTCATTCTTTCACATATTCTCAATTATTATTTTAATTTAGGGAAATTCTGTTTATATATACGTTTTTCTTTTATGTTTTTTTTTTACTACTTTTATGATAATGGCTTGCTAATGACACCTAAAGAGCCAGCTGTCACCCAATGTAGTTGTGAGCAGAGATAGACATGCCCTTGACTCAGTGACATCCAAGATGAGAGAGAGAGAGAAAAACAGACAAACAGAAACAAAGAAAGTGAGCTGCATCAGCACTTGGCTGCTTTTCTCTTCAGGCTAGATAGAATGGAGCAATGTGAAGTGAAGTGCCTTGCTCCAAAACACAACATGCCATCTGGTTCAAGATTTGAACCCATGACTTTATGATAACCTGCTGAACACTTGAACCACTTAAAAAAAAAGACTCCGCCGGTTACGACGACGAGGGTCCCAGCTGATACGATCAACGGAACAGCTTGCTCGTGAAATTAACGTGCAAATGGCTGAGCATTCCACAGACACGTGTACCCTTAACGTAGTTCTCGGGGATAATCAGCGTGACACAGAGAGTGACAAGACTGACCCTTTGAAATACAAGTACAACTCATTTTTGCCAGCTGAGTGGACTGGAGCAACGTGAAATAAAGTGTCTTGCTCAAGGACACAACGCGTCGCCGGGAATCGAACTCACAACCTTACGATCATGAGCCAAATGCCCTAACCACTAAGCCACGTGCCCTCACACTTGAACCACTTAGCTACATGCCTTCACCTCATGATGCCACAGTAAATTGCCAATTAGATCGTCTGCAGACTGATATCAAATCAATATTACACTTACTTAATACATACATACACATGCACACACACACACACACACACACATACATACATGCATATCATCACACACACACACGCATATATATATATTTTTTTTGTGAAGGCACATAGCCTAGTGGTAAGGGTGTTGCACTTAGGATTGCTAGATCATGGGTTTAATTTCTGGGCCAGGCAGCACTTTGTGTTCTTGAGGAAAACATTTTATTCCATGTTGCTCTATTTCCCTCAGCTATAAACTCTGCAACAGACAAGCTCTCCAATCAGCGGGGAAGGAATGTTGGCCTGCTTGCCTAGCTACCCAGGGTGGCATCATTCAAAAGCTAAAACAATGCAAAAGTGCATTGTGACCAGCGATGTACAACATCCGATAATCTGGCTCATCACGTGATATACATAGATACATGTACATACATATGTATATTAATATATATGCATTACACACACATATAAATATGATGGGCTTCTTTCAGTTTTCATTTACCAAATCCATTCACATAGTATTGGTCAGCCTGATTCTATAGTGGAAAACATTTACCTGATAATGTAGCTGGGAGGCTCACATCGTCGTGTGGGGTGTAACCAGCCCACTTATGAGTACCCCTCATTCATTGGACAATAAACTTTTCTTGCAAAGATCCATTGAGGTAAGTGAAATCAAATCAAAATCGCTCATTTGGCCAATGACAGTATTGCCTGATTGGCACTCGTGCCAGTGGAATGTTAAAAGCACATCCGAGCATGTAAAAAAACACTAGGGCCACAGATTGGCTTTTGTACTGGTGGCACGTAAAAAGCACCATTCGAGCGTGATCATTGCCAGCTTTGCCTTACCGGCACATGTGCTGGTGGCACATGGAAAACAACATTTGAGCGTGGTTGTTGCCAGTGCCGCCAGACTGGCTCCTGTGCAGGTAGCACGTAAAAAACACCTTTCGAGCGTGGTCGTTGCCAGGACTGCACTGACTGGCACTTGTGCTGGTGGCATGTAAAAGCACCCAGTACACTCTGAGTGGCTGGTGTTAAGAAGGGCATCTAGCTGTAGAAACTTTGCCAGATCAGATTGAGCCTGATGCAGCCTTCTGGCTCATCAGTCCTCAGTCAAATCGTCCAACCCATGCCAGCATGGAAAGCAGACATTAAACGACAATAATGATGATGATGATGATGATATATATATGTATATCAATCAGTCTCTGGTTAGTTTTTGAACTATTTAAAAGGTTGTGTACAAAATCTGGAAATTTAAAGGAAAAGAAAAACAGGAAAATTTGCACTGGATAATGATTGTCAATCCTTTCAAATATTTCAGACATTTATGTACGTAGACCAACATTTTAGTCATAAAAGCTCATCTCGTTACCAGGTTATAATATTAGTAATTTGTTCCGGTTTATTTGAGATTGTTAATGAACTTTTCATCAATTCACACACTCCTACATTATGCTTGCTGGCCAGCTGGATGGCATGCGTGTCAGCTTTCCATTGGAAGTGAAGTCTATTTCTGTTTCACTTTCATCAATGTTCAGCCATTCACACAAATGGCTTCATTAACAGTGCATATCATTAACATAATAATGAGGAACATTGCTGGTAATTATTCTTTCTGCGAGGATCAATCATGTCGGTTATGGAGTGGATAATGATGCAGGCTTTATCGCAGGATAACAGTTCTGGTAATGTAGTTTTTTTATATATTTTTCTACAAAATTCTGTGCAAGTCATGGTGTTTTTTTTTTTGAAACTTTGAGGAATACTTTGAAGGGAATATCTAGATTTGTTAGTAATTATCAGGGGACACTTTATTAATTACATTAATTATTATTATCCCTAATGTTACCCATTTACCTCACTACATATTCTGTTTTTTCTTTAGTATGGTCAGATCTTGATGCTTACACATGCACATATAAATGTACATATGCATATATATACATTCATGTCTTTACACACACACACATATTTATATATACATATGCACATATATATATCCATATACATACATTCATGCTTTTACACTCACACACACACATTTATACACACGTACACACCTGTACAAATTTGTTTTATATCATCATCATCTTTTAACGTCCGCTTTCCATGCTAGTATGGGTTGGACGTGTGACTGAGGGCTGGTGAACCAGATGGCTGCACCAGGCTTAAATCTTGATCTGGCAGAGTTTATATATATATGTGTATATAAAACATACTTGTTTGTTTAAAAAATTAAAATATAGTTTATAGTATCAAACTATGAGAAAGTGATATAGGGGCCTGATGATTGGAGTTATATTTTATGAATGGTTCCAGCAAAATACGGCGTGATTAAGGAACTGGGAAATGTACCTCATGAAACACGTGTAACCAAGTTATAAAGTAGTAAGTATTTAAATTAAATTTGTTTTACATGGTGAGATGAAGGGGCCTACTATCTCTAAATGAAAATATATATATATATATATATAGATAGATAGATAGATAGATAGATAGATATGTGTGTATATCATCAATTTAATGTCCACTTTTCCATGCTGGCATGGGTTGGATGGAATTTGTTGAGGCAAATTTCCAGCTGCCAGATATCTTTCCTGACACCAATTCTCACCTGTTTGTTTACAAGTAGAACAATATTCCCCTTGACTAAACATTTCCACAGAAAACTGAAAACAAAGGATTCCACTTGCATGTGAGTGACATTTGTTTATAAATATCACGTGATTAACAAAGCAAGGAGACAGTAACACACACACACACACACACGCTTCACCAAATAGTTTATTCAACTTGTCTGATAGAATAAGCTGTAAGTTGAAACTTGTTCCAGTCAACTTCAGAAGTGAATTTAACTCTACTGAAACTCTACTCTCAGCAGTGAATTACTCCATCAATAAATACACTTTACTATTCTTGAACTAACTTCAAATTAATAACCTCAATTAATCTCTCACGCACACATACATAACTTTGGTAACTTTGAAAGGTTTCAGCCAGTATAGGCCCAGGCCGTGTCTAACTCAATAGCACCGCTTGGTGAAGTCTTTTAGTCATATATGGGGCACCATGGCCCACTCTAGCAAAGAGTTATTATTGTTGGAGACATATCAGGGTGTAGGAGGCTGGTCTGAGATTTTTTGGAGAAATTTGTCCAGTGAATTTTATGGGATCCGTTTCCGTTTTGATGTATTTTGGTGTGGTATTAAAGATAGCCGGACCGGTTGAGGTAAAGGAATTGTGACGTAATGTTGCTATGTCTACCGAGTTCGATATTTGTAGTGGGGGATATAGCACGGGGGCCAAGTCTTGGATGGACTTCAAAATTGATGCCAACATCATTTGTGCAATATTAACCCATTCAGTCATACAAAGATGAGAGGTAGTTTCCTTAAACGTTAGTTCAACTTATGTTTTAAGCTGAAATAAAGATTCCAAGCTAATGCACTAATGCAATTACACCAGGGTAGATAAAATATTTTTTAAAAAGTAGTCATAGGCCAATGTAGTCTATGGAGAACTGATATGAATAGCTACAGCTTCTCTTAGATAAATCTAATTTAAATGATCATTATAACTTGTAAAGCCAGGGATTAATCAAACTTTTGGATTGGACACTTCTACACTTTCAATAATGCTTTGACAAAAACTGACTGGCCACAACAATCAAATCAAATCCGCCTGGGAAGAGAAGTTACAAGCATTCCCATATATATGACACATTACTACACACATGCATGAATGAAATGATAGAAATACATAAATACACATTTTATAGTATCTTGCTGTTTTTCGGGGATTACTGCCAACTATAAATACTTTTGATGATACATCAGTTCTAATATAGTCAAATGTAAGTGATATTTCTGTGTGAAATCGTCTTGTAAAAACCTGTAATCTTCAAACCTGAAATTATTTGGCAATTTACTCACAGGTACACTGTCATTAGAACATGCGAATCATTAATTGAGAATTGTTCTAATTAGGTGTTTCTGAACTTCATGGTTTATCTAACCATAGAGTAATGGCTTCTAAACTACAGTTTTAAAATTTCTTTTTCATTGTCTTAATTTCATGAGCTGGCAGAAACATTAGCACGCCAGGCAAAATGCTTAGTGGTATTTCGTCTGTCTTTATGTTCCGAGTTCAAATTCCGCTGAGATCGACTTTGCCTTTCATCCTTTCGGGGTCGATAAATTAAGTACCAGTTACGCACTGGGGTTGATGTGATCGACTTAATCCGTTTGTCTGTCCTTGTTTGTCCCCTCTGTGTTTAGCCCCTTGTGGGTAGTAAAGAAATAGGTATTTCGTCTGAGTTCAAATTTCGCGCTGGTCAGCTTTTCCTTTCATCCTTTTGGGGTCGATAAATTACGTACCATTTGCATATTGGGGTCGATCTAATCGACTGGCCCCCTCCCCCAAAATTTCAGGCCTTGTGCCTAGAGTAAAAAAGAACATTTAATATTTCACTGAAATAATTTCGGTTTTTCATATTTTAGGGAAATACCTTCTTCATAGGCTGTGTAGGTAAGAAGCTTGCTTCCCAACCATGTGATCTCAGGTTCAGTCCCATTGTATCACACTTTGGGCAAGTGTCTTCTACTTTAGCCCCCAACTGACCAAATCCTTACAAGTGGGTTTGATAGGCAAAAACTGAAAGAAGCTCATCGAATGTGTGTGTGGTTCCCACGCACATTTCTCTACTCTTGTCTTGACATCTTGCACCAATTGTAAATGATCATCACAGTTATACAAGCGCTGCCGTTCATTTCCAGTCTTCCTTCAAGAAATATTTCTCTGCTAGGAAAACAGATAAGAATTGGTAATGAGAAGGGCGTCCAGCCATGGAAAATCTGCCTTGACATTTTCTGTCTGACTCATGCAAGCATGAAAAAAGTAGATGTCAAAACAATGAAGATCATCATCATCATTATCATCGTTTAACGTCTGCTTTCCATGCTGGCATGGGTTGGACGATTTGACTGAGGACTGGCGAATCAGATGGCTGCACCAGGCTCCAATCTTGATCTGGCAGAGTTTCTACAGCTGGACGTCCTTCCAAATGCCAGGTTGCCTTTCTTAACACCAATTATGATAATGGCAATTACTACTACTACTACTACTACAACTACTGCTACTGCTATCGCCGCTGCCAACACCACTACTACTACTATTTGTTCATGACATTTCAATTGAAAAATTTTAGATTTTGATCCTTTTGTGTTAAGCAATGAACACAGAAGAGTTATATTCTTAGCCACCTGAGTTAATAACCCAGTTTTAATTCTTGGTTTAGCTATATAATGTTTCTTGTGTTGTTGAGGAATTCGGAAAAGGTATTAACATTAAAACTTTCCATTTCATTTACACATTTATTTTTCCTAAAATTTTCGTTGTGTCTTGCCACCTTTTCAATAGTCTTTGACTCTGGCCATTATCCAAGCTACCTTCTTTTTGTTTGTTTGTGCACATGTGTGTGGGTCAGAGTATGTACACATACACATGTATGAATGTATGTTTGTATCCATGCATAAAATTAAATGTGTGTATAATTCTCTGTAAATTACAAGCATTTGGTCTTTATAGATAATGAATTCTGCAACAGGCCGATCTTAGTGTTTTTGTTTATTTGTTCTCGATGGCTTGGTCTGGCGGTAGGGACTGTATCAACATAGTCTGACAGGACCAGCTATATGAACTACATGTTGCCTCTTAACCCTTTCGTTACCAACCCGGCTGAAACCAGCTCTGGCTCTGAATACTAATGTCTTGTTTTCATAAGTTCTGAATTAAAATCTTCCACCAAGCCTTAGTCACAATTTATGTTCCTAACACTAGCTTATTGATAACTGTTATTTTAATTAATTCTTTGTTATATTTAAAGTAATTGAAAGAAAGACAGAGCTTCTCAAAATAAATATAGTAACGAAAGGGTTAAATGTTTTGCAAGCTGACAACTGCAGGGAAGACATATTGCAGACAGAGGCTTTCTGAAGGATAACATTCTAAGTGGGAAGAATTAGTGTTAGTTTGTTTAAGTCCCTGTAACTTAGCAGCTCAGCAAAAGAGATTTATAGATTAAGTACCAGACTTCACTTGAAAAAATAAGTGCTGGTGTTTATTTGTTTGGTTAAACCTTTCAAGGTGGTGCTCCAGTATGGCTGCAAGTCCAATGATTAAAACAAAGAAAAGATAAAAATACTCTATAGTGAGGACCATGTACTGCAATAGCTTGGGATTCAAGGACCCACAGCTATTTAACTCCTTGCCAAAATATATGAGGGATCTCCATGGAGAGGGGGTAGATGTTTTCAAGAAACAATTTGACCTCTTGCTGTCCAAGATCTCAAATGAACCAATATCAAGGAGGAAACTCAGAAGAGGGTAGCAGTGCCAAACTCCTTCACCAAAAGCCAATCATATAGAATTGGCCAATTAAAAGGTGATTACACTGACAAGTGCCCCAGCATGGCCACAGCCTTAGGGCTGAAACACATAACAGAATAACACACACCAACTTTAGTCCTTCTAGTGCTCTGTAATAATAAAGATATATAAATTTAAAATGACACCAGGAATATTAAAAAGTGAAGCTCTTAACAAGAGAAGCGAGAAGTGATTGTCATTATGCAATCATTTTCACATTAATGGAATGGGGTTTTTTTTCCCTCCAATGTCTACACATCAATTTTAAGGACCAAATTTGATCATTTGATTGAATAATTTCAGTTTCTTTCATTGGTTAAATCAATTAAAATTAAATTTTCTCTTCTCATTGACACTAGAACATACAGCTTTCAAGGAATTTTTTAATTTGTAAAAAAAATATTTTCTTTTTTTTTTCCCAACTCTATTCATTTCTGTGTAATTTAGAATCAATTCTGGTATCTCGTCCTTTTATTGTCATCAATAAAAGAAAATGTTAGTAATTTGCTAAGATTGATCCAATCAGAAACATTATTCTTCCCCAAAAGAACATTTTGCATTCCCCATTCCTTTTGTTGTTTTATGTTTTTTCTTTCGTTTTCCTAAATAATTTTGCATCCATTTTTCATGCCAACATATTTTGGATGTTTTTTATTTTTTTTCTAAAATTTGAATAGTTTGTATTTTGTATGAATTATAGCACTTTCGGCTTATCTTCCGATGTCTTTCCTCTAGCTGTACTAGGACTACTTGTCCATGCTCAGGTCTCTGCTACTCTGCTTGTTTTACAGTTAGATTAACTTCAGAAGATAAAACAACGCAGCTTATCTTAGTATTATGCAGATTAGTATACCCGAATCCCACCTTCACCACTCTTTCTCTGCCATCCCCATAGATTCCATCTCCATAGATTCTGAGTTCAAATCCTGCCAAAGTCAGTTTTGTCTTTCATCTTTTCTGGAGTGTGTGTGTGTAGTGGTGGTGGTGGTAGGGGTTAATAAAATAAAGTTACAGTCAAGTACTGGGGTTAACAGGATCATCTAATCTCCTTCTCCTCAAAAATTGCTATCCTTGTGCCTAAATCAGAAAATATTTGTTCATCTTTATGTTCTGTGTTCAAATTCCACCAAGGTTGACTTTGCCTTTCATCCTTTTGGGGTCAATAAATTAAGTACCAGTGAAACACTGGGGTTGTGCCTCAAGTAGAAAGGATTATTATTATTGTAAGGTGGCTAGCTAGGATTGCTAGCATATCAGGCATAGTACTTTGCAGCATTTCGCCTGTCTTGATGTTCTGAGTTCAAATACCGCCAAGGTCAGCTTTGCCTTTCATCCTTTTGGGGTCAATGAAATATGTACCTGTTAAGCACTGGGATCACTGTAATTGACTAGTTCCCTCCCCCCAAATTTCAGGCCTTGTGCCTTTGGTAGAAAGGATTATTATCATGTGGGAATTTCCTTCATAAATTAGATGTTTAATTAATTATAGACCATACTTTAATTTTAGAAAGTGTTGGAAACAACTGAAATTTTGTGCCAATTTTCTCTAGATTATTTATGTATTCTAATGTTAACCTAAATTCATGGTCTCCAAGAACAAAATCCTCTAAGACTTTGTATATAAGATCATTCCTTGCCATTTCCACTAAAAGAAAAGAAAATGATATGCGTGTATGATATTGCATGACCTAAAAATATGAAGAGCTCACAAACATTTGATGCACAAAAAGTATTATATTTAGGTTTAGAAGTAGAGTGTCTTGTAAGTGTAGCTGAATAGTTAAGGGCTTTGCTTCACGACCATGAAGTCCTGGGTTCAATACCACCGCTTGGCATTTTAGGCAAGTATTTTTATTATAACTTTGGGCAAATCCAAACTTTGTTTGTGAAATTGGGTAGAGAGAAACTATAAAAGCTCATCAGCTGTGTGTGTGTGTGTGTGTGTGTTTATACCCTTGCCTTGACATTATGTGTAAAGCTAATTTTGTATGTTTCTGGTCTTGCTTGAGAAAAATGTCTGCCCATGGGGAAATATTAACCCTTTCGTTACCAACCCGGCTGAAACCGGCTCTGGCTCTGTAGTACAAATGTCTTGTTTTCATAAGTTTTGAATTAAAATCTTCCACCAAACCTTAGTCACAATTTATGTTCCTAACACTAGCTTAATGATAACTAAGTTATTTTACTAAATTCTTTGTTATATTTAAAATAATTGAGAGAAACACAAAGCATCTCAAAATAAATGCAGTAACAAAAGGGTTAATGAATTCATAAAGGTGACCAGCAGAAGTTGGTGTTGTTATTGTTGAAAAGATGGTGAATAACTTTGTAGGTTTCTACTAAGTCAGTGGCTAAATATTGAAACTTTAGTAACAACCTACTCAAATAAGCTTCTGGCCTTGTGGTTAGGGTGTTGCATTCAGAAACAAAAGATTGTGGTTTCAATTCCCAGACCAAGCAGTGCATTGAGTTCTTGATCAAAACACTTCATTTCACATTGTTTCAGTTTTACTTAGTTGTAAAATGAGTCACCATATGATGGACCGGTGTCCCATTCAGAGGGAGTGTTGTGATCTTGGTCACTTACATGACATGTAAACCATGCTGACCAGCTCTGAGTCCTTGGAATCAGGACACGAAAGATCTTATTCAAACATGATTAGCTTTTTCTTTTATCTTTTACTTGTTTCAGTCATTAAACTGCGATCATGCTGGAGCACTACCCTGAAGAATTTTCAGTCGAATGAATCAACTCCAATATTCCTGGTGCTTATTCTATCATTCTCTTTTGCCAGACTACTAATTCACAGGGACAATAAACAAACCAACACCAGTTACCATGTGGTGGAGAGCACAAAGGCACACACACATATACACACACAAAGGGCTCCCTTCAGCTTCCATCTACCAAATCCACTCATGAGGGTTTGGTTGGTTCGAGGCTATTGTAGAAGACACTTGCCCAAGGTGCCATACAATGGGACTGAACCCAGGACCATGTGGTTGGGAAGCAAACTTCTTACCATACAACCACGCCCGCACCTATATTTATTTATTTATTACTTTGTCATGTTCTAGTTTTTTTACCCCACCACTAAACAAACTATCATAGTAACATCTTCGAAAATTCTAATTATCAGAACAGATTGATAAACTGCATCTTGTATCTCGATAAAATACAGTTTACCCCCATTCCTTGTCATCTCTCATCTCTGTAATCAAAAAAATATGTATCTTGATATTCTTTGCTCTGTCATCTTAAATATTGTTGGTATCATATTAGCTCCAGACCAATTTTTCTTATCATGCATCATTTCGGTTATCTAACAAACAAAGCACTCTACTGCTATTATCGCCATCACCACCACCACCAACTTCTCGTAGTTTGTTCATTATCAAATAATAAGGTATCATATTTTAGATAGCGAGATAGACAGACAGACTGACACATGCATATATATTGTTGACATCATCAGCATCATTGTTTTACATTCACTCTCCAGCATCCAGTCTATGCTACCATAGAAAGTAGATGTAAAACAATGATGATGTGTATTTGTGTGTGTGTGCTTACACACACACACACACATAATGCCAGCATGGAAAATGGACATTAGATGATATATATATATATTCTTTTATTCTTTTACTTGTTTCAGTCATTTGGCCGCAGCCATGCTGGAGCACCACTTTTAGTCAAGCAAATCAACCCCAAGTCTTATTCTTTGTAAGCCTAGCACTTATTGTATCGGCCCCTTTTGCAGAAATGCTAAGTTATGGGGACATAAACATCCCAGCATCGGTTGTCAAACATATACAAACAAACATATACATACATATGAAAGAAGCCCGTCATATATATATATATATATATGACGGGCTTCTTTCAGTTTCCGTCTGCCAAATCCACTCACAAGGCTTTGGTCAGCCTGAGACTATAGTAGAAGACACTTGGTCCACGCAGTGGGACTGAACCCAGAACCATGTGGCTGGTAAGCAATCTTCTTACCACACAGCCACTCCTGCAACTATATATATATATAATTAATCCAAGAAAAAAAAACAAAGAAAGATCACAAGAAAAAAATATCAACACAAGGACGTTGTACATGCAAAGTATTAAAAGATTGTCAGGGAAGGAAAGAAAGGTTGTTTTACATTTCAAGCAAAGCTCCTCTTCAGAAACAGGATTTGGAGGAAAGTCCAAGAGAAAAGGAAGACGGAGGAAAAAAATTGCCAACAATCCACATATAGTTACATATATATATATATATATATATATATATATATATACACACAGGCGTGGCTGTGTGGTAAGAAGCCTGCTTCCCAACCACATGGTTTCGGGTTCAGTCCCACTACATGGCACTTTGGGCAAGTGATTTCTACTAAATCCTCAAACCAACCAAAGCCTTGTCAGTGGATTTGGTAACTGGAAACTGGAAGAAGCCCATTGTATGTGTGTGTGTGTGGGGGGGGGGTATTTTCCCAACATAAAAAGTACCGGCATGAGACTTGAAAATTGCACTCCTGCATTTCATGGAGATTAAAAACTGCATCATTTCCTTAAATATTCCTGTTTTATCAAAATGCATCCCTCATTTAAATAAGAAACTTTTTTCCTTCTCCAACACACACACAATTTATTGAGTTTTTTTTTTTAAATAGATGTGAAGCTGCAAATTCAATGAATACATTAATATAAGAATAACTATCTGCACATTCCCATAAGTCTAGTCTTATGTAGTTTGAAAAAAGTTAGGAGTAAAGAAATGAGGGTTGCATTCTCACACTTGTAGTATGTGTAACACCTGTTCAAAGAATCAAAATAGATTAGTTATTTGCAGCTGTGTGCACTTGTGTAAATCTGGTAGCTCTGTGTTACACATTTGTGCATCTGTTCATCAATGTACATGCAACCATAAAGAATTTGCTGGTTAATAATCATGGATGGTTAATTTATTTATTGGCACACGTCCAAACTGGAAGCTTGTATCACACACACACACACACACACACACTGCAGGTATTGTGTTGTGTATGTAATTTGAGAAATATACTTATCTTTCCTTTGTAGGAAAGTTGGGAAACCTGCCTAATATTTTATGCATATTATTTATAATTGCCATTAATTTTGCCGCTGTAATTACTTTTTTTTTAAGTATTTTAACTGCTGATGGTAATTGGTTTGGCATCTTGCTGACCCTTTTTTCCATTCCTCCCTTTAATTTGGCTTTTAGTTGACCTTCTCTTCAACCTCTGCTAATAATATATCCACCACTCTCCAGACAGTCTCTTCTCCTCCAAAAGTCATTAAGGCAGGTCTTTTAGGCCCCTATTCTTAATCCCTATCCCTACCCTTTATTTTCATAGAAGAGGGAAGGATGTCATGTAGCTTAATGATTCTGATGATGGATTTAGTAGGTTCATGGCATCTGACAAGTACTATCCAAAAGTATTCACTTGATGCTTCTTAACTCCTTCCCTCCAACACTTTCAGAATCAGAAAGGGTTAAGGGGCTACTAAAAAAAAAAAAAAAACTATTCTTAGATTCAAATAACCATGTCCATAACCATGTTCTTCTTTCTCATATTGATTTATTTTGTCTAAGCACTAGACTGACTTTTGTTTGAAAATGGATAGAGTTGCTGGAACCAGGCTTGTATTTTGGTACTTTTTAAATAATTCTGGTGGGGGTTGAAAATGGTGGAGCTTATGTGAGTAGAACAAGAACAGTGGACTATAAATCTGTAACACATGCATTAATTTAGTTCTGTTATTCCTGCCAATTCCACAAACAACCATTTTTTGTCTGTAAATATTTATTTCTTTATTGCCCACACATGGGGGGGGGGGCTAAACATAGAGGGGACAAGCAAGGACAGACAAAAGGATTAAGTCGATTACATCAACCCCAGTGTGTAACTGGTACTTATTTAATCGACCCTGAAAGGATGAAAGGCAAAGTCGACCTCAGCGGAATTTGAACTCTGAACATAACAGCGGATGAAATATTGCTAAGCATTTCACCCGGCATGCTAATGCTTCTGCCCTTTTTTCTTTGAATGTTACTGTTTTCTTTAGTAATTGCTAAGCAAAGACATTTGCTGGTTTTCTTAAAATTATTTCTGCTTTCCATCCTCTCTTTTACCCTCTTCCAGTGATTTGTAGGATACCTGAGTACTGTATTCAATAAGCTCATCAGAGGGCAAAGTGGCAGGGATCATTAATGTTGGACAAAATGTTTTGCAGTTTGTGTTCTGGCACTTTATGTTCTGAGTTCAAACTGCTTTGGACAACTTTGCTTTTTACAGCAAAGTTATCCTTAACAAAAAGACAGCAAGCTGACAAATTCATTGGATCATCAGAAGAAATGTTTTGTGATATTTCTTCTGATTCTTTATATTTGAATTCAAATTCCACCAAGGTCAATTTTGCCTTTCATCCATTCATCCAAGGTTCATAGAATAAAATACCAGTGAAGCACTAACCACCCTATTTTCTTCAAAATTACTGGCATTGTACTATTATTACTATTATTATTATTATTATTATTATTATTAGTACCACCACCTTCGCTAAGGCAGGGGTGTTGTTTTTAGTTGTATTTATTTGTTTGTCTATGGACAAGATATCTCAAAAACCACTGGATGGATTTGGATGAAACTTTCAGGGATGTTTGGCCTCATGACTGGCACGAACTGATTAGATTTTGGGATCAGTTTAGTACCATACAAAGATTCTGAATTTCTTTTCGTGTTTTTTTTTGCTTAATTTTTGAGAGCAGTCCGGTTCCTTTTTAGTATTCTTGTTTGTGAGAGCAGTTGAGTTTATTTCAGATATTCTCATTTTAAAAATCATCTCCAGCTAATCATTGAGAGGACATTGGTGTTGCCTTGGTGGAGGTCTGCGCTCTCTGAGTGCTCTTGTTATTTTTATTATTATTGTTGTTATCATCATCATCATCATTATTAGCTGCAGCTACAGACTAGTATATACTCTAAATTTATGTTCCATCTAGATAATGGTATTTTAACACATTAGACCCTTTGTTGTATTTATGTATTTACTTTATATCCTACAAGGGAGAAGAATATAATGTGACCTCCACATTTTGTACATAGAAAAAAAGTCAATAATGTATATTTTATCCCCTTTTTGTTTTATTACACTCCAAGTATGATGTTCCCCTACAATGTTGATGCTGATCTTTGTTTTGTATCAAATTTCATGCATCATACAGTAGGCTGTTGAAAACTGGGTCTTTGAATTATAATGTATATATGAATGTTTTCTCTATGTCTTTTAGTTACTGTTATGTTTCTGTGGGATGGGTTGTAAAAAGGAGTAAAAAGACTGACAGTTTGATTTTTCCCTTTAGATTATCATTCTCACACCATCCACTGCCAAACAGTCACCTCATTCCTACCACAATTCCCTGCCCTTCACCCTGGTCCCTCTTTCCTCACCAGAAAGTACCCAAGTCACTTGACATTAATCTGAAATGAGATAATTCTTGGCAACACCATGTGATGTTCTTTTTTTTTTTTTTTCCCTACCAACTTTCAGCCATTTAAAGTCAATGAACAAGAAGCAAATGTCTATGTAATTGTATATTTTGGAAATACACAAAGAATATTTGCTGATTCAGAAGAACAGGAATTTCTTAAAACCAAAACTACATAAAAAAACAAACAAAAAAAATGTCTGACTTCAAATTACCAGTGCTAATGAGGAAACCTTATGCAGTTCCTGAATCTGGTAGAAATAGAAGCTAAACCTTCCTCAAATCATGACCTATCTCTTTAAAAAGGGAAGGACATAGTGGATAATATAGTACCGGATAAACTTAGAAGGGATGGTCATGGCTGGAATGTTTTTATCATTATTATCATCTTCAGAGCCTTAATTATTAATTATGAAGGTCTTCGTTATCCTTATATCTCTGTTGTTACCATCATCAAAGATCATTATCACCATCATTATTTCTGTTTCTCTATTATAAAATATTGTCTCAATAAAAAAAATCTCTTCATGATAGGTCAACTAGCTAGATGTAGCAGCCAAATCTCCCTCAGTGGAAAAGAAATTCCTTAAAACCAATCCACATCCAACAAAAAAAATACATGCTTATCATATTTCAAATCATCATTGCAAAAGGAAACCGCTATGTGATCACTTAACCTGCTAGAAATAGCAGCAAAATCTTCCTAAAATCAAATCTTATGGCCTTCAAAATTAAATGTCACATTAAATAATCTAGATATAGATATACATTGTTCTCTGACACAGAAATAAAGTGATTATCACAGGAACAACTCCAATTTATTGGCCAACTCAGTCACGATTGATTTGAGTATTTATAAGTAAAGTCTATACTTAGCTGAGGAGGTCTAATAATAAGGAAGCCTGTTTGCAGTTGCCTCCCATACTTTCTAGACTAAAATACGAGTCATTAAGCCTTCGTTGTCTTTCCTTTGCTGCATTTTTGGTTATTTTTATTTCCTGCATGAAATATGTTAACACTTATATAACTACATTGAATAGCTTGTTATAATATCACCATATTTCTGGCAAACGAGAGAGGGAAAGAAAAGAACACTGGTTTTATTCTATTACTTCCAACTGTAACCAAAATAAGGTCTTGAGAGAAATGAACAGATGTTATTGTCAGGAATGTAACACCAGCAAATCTAAAACTCGGTTTTCTGTGACATGCACAGATGGGTTTCAAAATACGATACGTTTTTATAGCGCCAGTTAAAGAAGAAAAAATTATTTGAAAAGTAGCTATTATTAAAGTAAATTATATTTTCCTGTCTGGATAAACAAAATTTTAAGGAATTATATTAGAATAAATACGTGGCCAATTTTTCTTTCTCGTTGATTAAATTATATTTTATGAGTTCTATACTCTAAGGGAAATAACTTTTAGTTGCACCTTGTTTCCATCAGTTTCTTGTAGAAATGTTTTTCTCCTCCTTTTTTTAATTGGATCAAATTTTCTTCAGATATTTTGTTAATAATAATTATTATTTTACTATTGTAAAGAATTTGTAAACATCAATTTTTTCCTTCTTATTTTTCGTTAAACGCTTCCTTAATAAATATTATTTTCTACATAATGTGGTTTATTCAAGGGACATAACAACCTCTTATTCAGGTTTAGTCACCGTCTCTCTTTTTCTTTTTAATTAGCTATTGACTAATTGTCTAAATCAAAATAAATGAATAAATAAAATTATTAGTTTTGATTGTTTCCTGTTTGTTAACAATGGTAATTATTTGTTCCTGTCTCCTTAACAGTTTTAATATTCGTTGAAATACCTCTTCTTTGTATAGTTAAAGAAAACATTATTTTACAGAAAGGAGCATAGAAAAAAACATGACTCATTTTTGATAGAATTCTTTATATTTTTGTGTTTTTCGTAATACATTGCTGCTGAACAATAAAAATTTTAATTTTCTGTTTATAGAGCTGGGCTTATTTAATAAAGACAAAAAAATATTATAAGTGTTTCTAATTGTAGCACAAAGTCAACAATTTTGAGGGGAGGGGATTAATTGATGCCATAGACACCAGTACTTCATTGGTACTTTATTTTATCAATCCCGAAAGAATGAAAGGCAAAGTTGACCTCAGCAGAAATTTGAACTCGCAATGCAAAGAGAAATGTCACTAAACTGTTTGTCCAGAGAGCCAGCAATTTTGCTTGATATCATCATCATCGTCATTTAACGTCTGTTTTCCATGCTGGCATGGGTTGGAAAGTTTGGCAGAAAACTGGTAAGCTGGGGAGCTGCACTGGGATTCAATCTGACTTGGCATGGTTTCTACAGCTGGATGCCCTTCCTAATGCCAACCACTCTGAGAATGTAACAGGTGCTTTTTTACATGCCACCAGCATGGGTGCCAGATATAATAATAATAATAATAATAATAATAATAATAACGAGCACTCAGAGAGTGCAAAACTCCACCAAGGCAACACCAATGATTAGCTGGAGATGATTTTTAAAATAAGAATATCTTAAATAAACTCAAATGCTCGCACAAACAAGAATGCTAAAAAGGAACCTGACTGCTCTCAAAATTTAAGTAAAAAAACAGAAAAATAATCCAGAATCCTTGTCCGGTACTGGAACGATCCCAAAATCTAAGTAGTTTGTGCTAGTCACGAGGCTAAACATCCCTGAAAGTTTCATCCGAATCCATCCAGCAGTCCTTGAAATATCTTGTCCGCAGACAAACAAACAAACAAACACAACTGAAAGCAATGCCTCCGCCTTCGTTAAGGCGAAGGTAATAATAATAGTAATAATAATAATTGTAATAATAATCCTTTCTACTATAGTGTTTGAGAAATGATAGTTAACTGAAATTTCGAGGGAGGGGCCAAGACGATTACATCAACCCCAGTGTATAACTGGTACTTATTTCATCAACTCTGAAAGATGGAAAGGCAAAGTCAACCTTGGCAACTTAATAATTGAGGTACAAGGCCAACAATTTTGAGAGGTGTATATTAGTCAATGCAATCAACCCAGTACTTAAGTGGTTCTTTATTTTATCAGCACCAATAGTTGAAATTGGCAGGGTTTGAACTAAGAACGTAGGAAAAAAAGGAAAAAATAACAAAGTGGCTGTGAGGTAAGTAGCTTGCTTCTGAACCACATGGTTCCAAGTTCAGTCCCACTTTGTGGAACCTTGGGCAGGTGTCTTCTACTATAACCTCAGGCCAACCAAAGCCTTGTGAGGGGATTGGCAGACAGAAAAAGAAAGAAGCCCATCATATATATATATATATATATATATATATATGTATGTATTTGTGTGTCTGTGTTTGGGTCCCAGTAACTTACCAGTTTAGTAAAAGAGACCGATAGAATAAGTACTAGGCTTACAAAGAATAAGTCCTGGGGTCGATTTGTTCAACTAAGGGTGGTGCTCCAGCATGGCCACAGGTTATAGAATAAACGAATAGAACCGGGCATATTTTGTCCAACTCTCTTGTGCCGGAAAAATTGCTGTGAAATGTCTGTTCTGGTTTTTTACTTTCTGGGTTAAAATCCTGCCAACCTCAATTCTGCCTTTCATGCTTTTCAGGGTTGATAAAATAAGGTGCCATACAAATACTGAGATCAAGGTTATTGGCTTACTCCCCTCTTGGAATTATTGGCTTTGTGCCAAAATTAGGAGCTGTTGAAGGTTGTGAGCTGTCAGATTCATTAGCAGATTGGTAAAAATGCCTTGTGGTATTTCTTCTGTCTCCTTACATTCCTAGCTTAAATCTTACCTAGGTCAACTTTGCCTTTCATCCCTTCAGGGGTCAATGAAACAGTCAAATAGTTGGGGTTGATGTTAGCAACTAACTCCTTCCCTCAAAATTGCTCCCCTTGTGCTGAAATTGCTTTATAGTGATATATTTCTGAATGGTTGTTTTGTAGGTTAGTATCTAATATCTTCATCATTATTGCCATTTAACGGCTGCTTTCCAGGATCTGTTCAGTTTGGCTCACAGATGTTCTAATTAAATTTTTTTAACTAAACAGTTTGAAACTTCGTATACTGGTGGAATGTCTCAGACAGAACATGGTTTACTTTGAACATTTTTGATGAAATTTCATCTTTTAGAAGTTATTTCATGTTAAAGTTGTCATGTTCAGGTAATTTCAACCAATCAACGACATGTATTCAGTTGAAGAAAGCTACTTCTGTTTGCAATAGTAATCGAAGAGGAACAATTTTCTAGGTCATCTCTACTAAATGTCACCTCTCTGTTCTATTCGTATGGCGAGTGAAGACAATGCCACCTTTATCCTTTCTTCCTTTCTAGTCAGTACTGTACATTCCTTACTCTTTTTCCCCCGGAAGTTGTTCCTCTTCGATTACTATTGCAAACAGCAGTAGCTTTCTTCAATCAAATACACATCATTGATTGGTTGAAATTACCCAAATACGACAATTTTAACATGAAATAACTTCTAAAATACCAAATTTTGTTAAAAATGTTCAAAGTAAGCTGTGTTCTGCTTGAGACATTCCACCAGTATACAAAGTTTCAAACTGTTTAGTTAAAAAAAATTAACTAAAACATCTGTGAACCAAACTGAACATCCACTTTCCATGCTGCTATAGGTTGGATGGTTCAACAGGAACCATCCATACAGAGGACCGTATCAAGTTCCAGTGTGTGTTTGACATGGCTACTACAGCCTGATGCGATTCCTCGTGCTAACCTCTCCACAGAATGTATTGGCTGTTTTTTGTGTTTGTGCAATTCTGGCACTAATGAGGTCAACAAGTAACTCACTAGACAAGACCCCTCAACTGTGTGGGGTTGCAGAATTAAGGGAGGTGGATGGATGATAAAGAGACCAGAACAGCTGTCCTCATGAAGAGAAGATACATGGCTTCATAACAAAAAAGAGAGAGAGAGAGAGAGATGGTGAAAGTGTACTCTCGAGGTACAAGGTGAATATAAGTGAGAAAGAGATTGGGTTGAGGAGTAGAAAGGATGGGTTGGTTGCTAAGAATGTGAAAGAAGTGTGACATATATTTCTTTACTACCCACAAGGGGCTAAACACAGAAGGGACAAATAAAGATAGACAAAGGGATTAAGTCGACCCCAGTGCGTAACTGGTACTTAATTTATCGACCCCGAAAGGATGAAAGGCAAAGTCCGGCCTCAGCAGAATTTGAACTCAGAACGTAACGACAGATGAATTATGGCTACGCATTTCGCCCAGCATGCTAACGTTTCTGCCAGCTCGCCGTGTGACATAGTTAAAGATGGACACCACTTATTGCTCTCCCCCACCCCACCACCACCACCACTATCACCAATTTGTTTGATTTTTTCTGTAAAAGGAACACAATGTCGTTGACTTTTTGATTTTCTCTCTGTTTGTGTACAACAAACCACCTTGACAAACATATTGTAATTCTCTCCTAACTACTTCATATAAACCCCCATCGCAAACCCCTCTTAGAAACCACCCCTGTAAAACTCGTCTTACAACGTCATTAACTTCTTGGTTTTTCTCTCTGTTTACACACATCAAACCACCTTGATAAATAAATTGTAATTCTCTCTAAACTCCTCATAAACCTGTCCTATAAGTCTACCTTGGTAAACCTGTCATATATGTCTCCGTCATCTACTCTCAACTCTTATCAATCACTAGAATCAAAAATAATATAAAACGAATGTTTCTTTGCTGTTGTTTCTTTTTTACTTCCTTAAGCTTTTCAATATTAGTTTATTCCAATTCAGCAGATGGAATTATTGATTTTTGTATGTTTTTCCCATTTATTTATATATTTATTCGTAGTATTTTTTTTAACAAAATTCAATTTATTTCATTAGTCGCAGATGATTTATTGACAATATGGACAGCATTCTATTGTATTTATTTCTTGAAAAAGAAATTATTATTATTATTATTGGATTAGAGTTTCAGAAATGATATTTAACTGTTGGTCTTGAAAATCTTGCTACAAGCACTTTGAATTATGTCCTTCAAAGTAAGACAGATTACATTAACTCTTATCTGAATTTATTGCTGAGTTTATTCGAGTGTTAAGCATGGCTGTGTGGTTAAGAAGCTTGCTTTGCAACTGTGTAGTTTCAGGTTCAGTTCCACTGCACTGCAACTTGGGCAAGTGTTTTCTACTATAGCCCTGGGACAACCAATACCTTGTGAGTGGAAGATGGAAACTGTGTGGAAATCATCATTGTGTGTGTTATAAAGTGGATTCCTCCCACTGGTGTGATGTGTGACTGCCATTGTACTATAGTTACTGTTTTACACTAGTAGCCACAATAGTTACTAGTCATCGGATACTGTTGTATCTCTTCATACTAGAATAGTAATACGCTGGAAGGCCTTACATTAAATATGAAGTCTAAAATAGGTTTTGTATCATAAAAAACCGGGGTGGCTTCAGGTGGGACACTATTAAAAGATTTAATCCTTTACCATATCTGGCCCAGATATTCTACTTTTTTCTATGTTCAAACAAGCCAGATTCAGCATCTCTCACCTACTCTGCAATGTCATTCTAAAAAACACATCTACAAGACAAAGCATGATTAATTGAAAACAATGTGAATAAATAAATGTTACATTTGACTGAGTAATCTAAATGCTAAAGAGTGTGTTGCCTTATATTATTCATAATAGTATTAAAGCTGATATTTTGCAATTTATGTTTAGTTACTGGAAGTTGTTCCATCTCATGTTTGGTTGCTAAAAATGGTTTCATGTTATGCTTGATGTTTGATACAGAAAGCTACTCAATATTGTAATCTTATGTAATTGTATAAAATATGTATGATGATACAGAAAGTATACGAAATATAAGTATTGGTAAGGAATTATACAGAATATAAGCATTAAGATATTATATGAAATATAAGCATATTTCATTTCAATACTTGTGAAATATATGTATAGCTATAGTAACTGTATGAAATCTAAGCAATGATACAATAATTATATGAAATCTAAGAATTAAATCTGTAATTAATTACATGAAATATTAATCTTGGTTTAATTCTATAAAATGAGTACGTGAACTATGGCAATTATATACAAGAGCACTGTGTGAACGTGTTTTAAATTTTTGTGTTGATTGCTTTCATTTGTGTGTTATAAACACATTGCCTGATGCCATGCAATAAATATCTTCACCTGTAACAGAAGCAAAATTTCTTTTTTCTCACCTTGCGTATGTGTTTACTTGCGATATAAATATGTGTGTGTGTGTGTGTGTGTGTGTGTGTGATATTTACTCAGTAGATAAATACTTGCTTTTTTTTCTCACCTACATGTCAGGTATCTTCACCTGTGAAATAAACAGTTTGCCCCGCCGTTTGTCATCATTTTGTCAGTTTCTTATTTCAAGACCGTGTAATTTTTTGTTGCTTGAGAGAGAGAGAGAGAGAGAGAAAGAAAGAAACAGACAGACAGATAGAGTCTTTTATGTTTTATTTCCATTCGGTGAAATTTAAAGCAAATTCACCTCTGTAAACACTAAACTAAATTATTTCTCAAAGTCAAGATATTTGATAAGGAATCTTCTCTCTTCTCATTAAGATAAAGTAAAGACTGAATTAATTGGTCCTGGGTGTGTATATTATAGCTTCTACACACACCTTTCACTCTACCAAAAGATGCAGATCAATAAATAACAGGTGCTGTAAAAATTATAAAGCACTAAGAAAAAAAATGGTTATTTGGAACAGAAAGTTTTATTATTAGGACAGCAAGTGGCCAAATCATTGGTGTGCCAACAATTACTGTCTTATGTATCTTTATGTTCTATGTTCAAATCTCACCAGAGTGGAGTTTGCTGCTGAAGTCAATTTTACCTTTCAACCTCTCTCTTGTTTGGTGGTGGTCGTGGTCATGGTCGTGGTGAGGTTGATAAAATAGAGTCAAGTACTGGGGTTAATAAAATTAACTAGTTTCCTCTCCTGAATTTTATGCCTTGTGCCTATATTAGAAACATTATTATTATTATTATTATTAATAATAAGCAAGATGGTGAGCTGGCAGAATTGTTAGCATGCTTGAGCAAAATGCTCAACAGTGTTCCTTTCAGCTCTTTTACATTCTGAATTCAAATCCTGCCGAGGTCAACTTAGCCTTTTATTCCTCAGGGATCAATGGAATGCGATCACACTGCAGTCAAAGGTATTGGCTATAACTCCCCACCACCTCAAAATTATTGACCTTGTGCCTAAATTAAAAACTACTACTACTTGCTGCTAGTAGTAGTAGTAATAGTAGTAGTAGTAGTAGTAACTATTTACCATGAGGAGAGTAGGTTAGATTTTTCTCTGCTAGAAAGACAACATGCACTGTATTTGAGAGTCCTTTGCCTACATTCACACACACATGCACACACACACACACACACACACACACACACACATCTATGTATGTATTTGTGTGTGTGTTATATCTCATAAAAAGACAAAAATGATGGGCAAGCAGTTATGGTATCAAATCACTTACAAAGATATTACATAAACGTAACTATGATTTAGAATAAAAGAGACAGACTTTGATATTTAAGTGTGTGTGTGTGTGTAAGCGTTTGTTTGTACCTATTTCGTCTCCATTATAAGAGAGCAACAGGAACAACATCAGACAAGCTAAAGTTTACATTATCAGATCCTCTTCTACCTACACCTTACTATTTACTGCCTCCTCAACTGACTGGATCCCTTGAATGGTTCTTACTGCCACACCTCTCATTTCCACTTTCTTTTTTGCCTCTACACCTGGTAAGTTTTGCTTTATGCTTCTGTTTACTTGATTTCTCCTCTGTGTGTGTGTGAGTGTACTTTATGTGTCCTGGTCTTAGAATGGATAGATACTTTGGATTTGCTGGAAACTAAATGAGTTGATGATGAGAGGGTCACTCTGCCATAAAGCCATGCCTCAGAAAAACTGCTCAACTCATGCCAATGACCTCATGCTTTTGTCAGTGGTCAGCTTTGTCAGATAAGTCAATGACTGCTGAAACTTCGAAGTCACTATCAGACTTTTCCATATAAATATATGTGTACATACATGTAAGTGCAAATATATCTGACTGTGTTTATAATTTATGTTTGTGTGTATCTGTGTGTATAATGTATGTGTGTGTGTTTATAATGTAAGTTTGTGTGTAGTTTTTAAATTTAGGCACAAGGTCAATAATTTTGAGGTGGGGGAGTTATAGCCAATACCTTTGACTGCAGTGTCACCACATTCCATTGATCCTAAAGCTATTTTGAAGCAATTTTAAGAATAATGGTGAAAATATGTATTTTAGTATCATTTGATATGTATATTTATATACTTGTGTGTACATATATATATTTATATATGTGTGTGTTTGTCTGTCTGTGTACATATATGTATATATGTGTGTGTAAATGTGTATGGACTTTGGTCAGGATGTGAGCAACTTAGCTACTAAAATATGTGCAAAAATTGACTCAACAGACTACAGAACTCAAATGAAATATGAAGCAGAGCAAACTGATTCTGTTCATGTGTTTGAAGTTTTCAGAAACAAAATGACATCCTATTCAAGATCACTTTATACTTTAAACTGATTCTCTCTGTAATTGAACCAAATCTGTGAAATGCCAAAGTAAAATATTTTAATCTGACTCGTACCCTGCGTCACTGATCTGATTTCATGTGAGTTGACATTATCTTTCACCCTGGTAAAGTCAATAGTATAAATACCAGTAATACACTGGGCCAATCTAATCAGCTATTTTTTATCCCTACAAGACAATTTGACTGTATTTTTGATCAATATTCTTAGACGTGTCCTGAATTTAGCTTCTACCTACTGTCCTTCCTGTATTATTATTAATAATGCTCTTAACATTCTTTCGTCCTTAATAAGAATCTCCTCTACAAGTACAAAGTCAGAAATTTGTAGGGAAACAGAGTTAGTCAGACTCAGTTCTTAGATTGATCATTCATTTTATCAAACTCTAACAGCTATAAGACAAACCTAAATTTGGCTGGACTTGAACTCAGAGCTGTAAGATAGTTTGGCCAATGGCGTAACAATTTTGTCAGTCCACTCAATAAAGTAAAAACATAAAATAATTGATGCCGGTCAAGCAGTGAGGTCAATTTAACCAAGTTATACAGGCTGTGTACCATCATTATCATTAATGTTTTATGTCCACTTTCTATGTTGACATGGGGTGGATGGTTTGTCAGCACATATTCGGTGGTACTGTCCACCTAGATAGGTCTGGGAACCTTATCCCATTCACATTCCATTTTTGGCATGGTTTCTATGGTTAGATGCCCTTCCTAACACCAACCACTTTATAGAATGTACTGGGCACCGTTTCATGGCACCAGCACAAGAGAGATGTTACATCCTCAACAAGAAGACAAGACTACAGAGTAAAGCTAGATGCATTATCATGGCACCAGCTCTAGAGAGGTAGCCATGTCCTTGACACAACTAAATTGGTAAATCTAGCACATCTTTCATTTTACAGATGTGGATTCCATTACCTATAGGGAGCTTTTAACTTTTCCCATCCAAAGGTATTTTTTAAACCAATTTTCTATAAGCTGCCATTTATAGTTTTTTCTACTTCAAGTTCCACTATTAAAAAAAATTGACTTAAAGAAACTTGCTTCACAGCTACATGGTTCTAAGTTCAGTCCCACTGCATGGCACCTTGGGCAAGTGTCTTCTACTATAGCCATGGGCTGACCAAAGCTTTGTGTGTAGATTTGGTAGATGGAAACTGAAAGAAGCACCTCACACACACACACACACACACACATATATCATCATCATCATCAACATTTAACGTCCGTTTTTCGTGCTAGCACAGGTTATATATACACACACATACACACACGTGTGTCTTTGTGTCTGTGATAGATCTCCCACCTCTACTTGACAACCAGTGTCAGTGTGTTTACATCCATGTAACATTAGCAGGTCAACAAAAGAGACCAATAGCCTAAGTACCAGACTTAAAAGAAAAAGTACCGGGTTTGATTCGTTCAGCTAAAAAATTCTTCAAGGCGGTGCCCCAGGATGGCCACAGTCTGTTAAAAGACAAAACAGAAAATACCTTTTAATAACCATTATGTCTCTGATATTTCTTTGGACTAGATTCAGGGAAGATGTTATAAAAGGAAGTAAGTACTTCCATTCGTTAACATTATCAGTCTTTAAATTCATTACAGCCTGCCTATATTATATTGGTTGATGCTACTATTTATATAGAATGTTTCCTTCAGAAGGAAATAGTCTTGTAGCAGGGTTTATTATCATTTATATAAGTCACCTGAAAATGAAGTGGCAGATGTGAAGAAGAGAGATCTCTTATTTTTTTCCTAAGGTAAAGAAAGTTTTCTAACTTTGTGCCTCCCCATACTATTTCAGACTTCACTGGCACCGTATTCCCAAGTATTCCCTATCTTCTCTCTGCTCAGCTCTGGGGAGAAGAGATGTTTTGTTTTAAGCGTTGCTTATGCATCTTGTTTTTACAACTTCATGTGTTTGCGTATGTGTGTGTATGAGAAGAAACCAGAGAAAATTGTGTGTGTGTGTGTTCATGCATGTGTTTGTGGCATGTGTCGACTTATTTTGTTTGTTTGATTGTTTGTCTTTTATGTGTACCAATTGCTTTTACAAATTATGTTCTTTTTAGAAGTATGTGTGGGAATACATGTGGCTGTTGTTTTCATAAGTTTTTGGTGTATGTATAGGTAACTGGTTTTATAAATTGTGTGTGTGTGTGTGTGTGTCTCTCTCTCTCTCTCTGACTCTGTCTGTGTATGTGTGTGTCTGACTGTGTGTGTATGTGTGTCTGACTGTGTATGTGTGTGTGTACATAGTAATGGCGTTTTACCATAAAGACTTACATTTACCTCCAACAAATTTTTTACAGTATCAAATTATTTATTCTTCAGCTTGAAAATATTTTAGTCAATAGTTTTAAATATTCCCACCCTGCATCATCATTTTCTTCATCCATCCCATTCCTCTTTCTTTCTCTCTTCTCCTTCCCAACATTTCCCCTTCCTACCTCCAAGTAATGATGTCCAGAGAGACATTTCCGTAGGTGTGTTCACAGACCTGCATATGTGTGTGTGTATGTGTGCAATAGGTGTGTTTCTAAGATTGTATGTATATGTGGTAGGTCTGGGGTTCCTTTCACATATCCTGTTTGTAGCAACTGCATTATCATTCACCAACTGGAGTAGGTTGCACGGTAAAAAAGCTAGGCTCCCTTTTTACTACCTAAGAAGAGTTTGCTGCCATCATTTCCCACCAAGTGGAGGTTAACTTGACTTGAGAAAATGGCCAGGTGTTTTTTGTGGTGAGCCTTATTATCTTTTTCTTTCACCTTTTTTTCTTTTTTGACTATTTGTCTTCCATAAATGACTCCATGTTGTTTTCTACCAATCTCTACCAATTTCTACCAGACAGTCTAGACATTTGATGAGTCTGTTGATATTAGAAATTCTTAGAGTGGTTGGACACTGGCATCACATGCACCCCACTCCCTGCCTTAAATCCTTAGGAAAATGTGAAATCAGTACTGTAGACTATTATAACTTATATACAAGGTGGACTAAGCCAGTTTTGTCTGTAATACAGAACAGCATCAATAATAACATGAGATAAAGCAGTGAACATTTAGTCAATAGTCTGACATTTCATATACTTAACTAATATTGGGTCTAATCTATTTCCGTTCTTCAAGTTAAAAGAATGGTTTATATCACTCTCTGTGTAATTATATATATATATAATTATGTATATCATCATCATCTTTAACATTGGTTTTACACACACATTCACTTTATGCCCATTTTCCCATGTCAGTATGAGTTAGAAGAGTACGTGCTACTGAAGCATTGTTTTACAGCTATATGCCTTTCTTGTCACTAACCATTACCTGTTTTACCTCTCAGAATACAGAAACTGAATTGTAAAGAGCCTCCTGACTGGTTCATTTAAATTTCATTCCTTTATATTAAATTCAAATCCTGCTGGAGTAGATTTTGATGACAAATTTTAATTATTTATTTGGGTAAATGCAAGTGATTATCCTAGTCTCCTCCCTCTACCCATTTATAAGAAATTGTTGTTGTTGATAATGATGGTGATGACCTCACCCCCAGGCTTGGCAGCAGTGATGGAAACATTACAGCATTTGTCTAAATCTCTGGCATTGTACAGTTTTGCAATTCTGAATTCTGAGTTCAAATCACTCTGAAGACAACAAGTAAACAGTAATCATAGGCACAGGCATTTGCTTCCCAACCACATGGTTCTGCGTTCACTCCCACCGGTAGACAGAAACTGAAAGAAGCCTATCGTGTCTGTGTTTGTCCGCCCACTATTGCTTGACAACTGATATTGGTGTGTTTACATCCCTGTAACTTAGCAGTTCGGCAAAAGCAACTGATAGAATGAGTACTAGGCTTACAAAGAACAAGTCTTGGGGTCAATTTGTTTGACTAAAAGCAGTGCTCCAGCATGGCCAGTCAAATAACTGAAACAAATAAAAGAATATATGTGTGTGTGTGTATGTATGTGTTTATCCGTCACCACTGCATGACAACTGGTGTTGGTTTGTTTACCTCCCTGTTGCTTAGCAGTTCAGCAAAAGAGGCCGATAGAATAAGTTTTTGGGTTTGATTCATCTGACTGAAAATTCTTGAAGGCAGTGCCCCAGCATGGCCATAGTCTGAAACAAGTAAAAGTTAAAAGATAAACACTATGAGGTGGCAAGTTGGCAGAGTCGTTAGCACATCGGACCAAATGCTTCCAGCTCTTTAGTTCTGAGTTCAAATCCTGCTGAGATCAACTTTGTCTTTCATTCTTTCACGGTCGATAAAATAAAATATTTGTCATGTACACGGGTTGATGTAACTGACTTGTCCCCTCCCTTCAAAAATTGCTGCCCTTGAGCCCTATTGCTGCAAAGGACCAGCACACCATTCAGAAGAAAATTGCAATCTCAGTCACTTACATACCATGGAAACTTGGTATCCAGCTTTATGGGTCCTTGAGCTGCACCCAGTGGCATTGATTCCAATCAACTATATTCCTCCTCTATTATATTCTGGTCTTGTACCAACCATTGTTAATATATTCTTGTTACCATTTTTTATGCATGAATTACAAGCAAGATCAGTTCTGGGCTGAATTTTAACTTCCAATCAAATTCAATCTATTTATTAGATCATAATGTCATTGGAGAATGGCAAACATGCCATTCAATCCCATCATTCTCTCCTCTATAATTCTGTAGACTTTTGTCTTTTGTAAGAAACCATCATTATTAATCCTTTTGAATAAGTATCCCATTCATGTCATTCGATTCGACATGTTCTGTTTTCTGCTAATTGAATTAAGAGTCTAGTATCAGTTATTGAAATTTTTCTTCCTTTGTTTAATACTTATTGTTTTGGTGTATTCTTCAGGATCTTTTGAATGTCTGTTCCAATATTTAATTTGGAAAACCAACCGATACAACTTGTTGTGATAGTGGATTAAATTTTGTTGTTTTTCCTGAATTCCCATATAGAATTCCATTATTTTTCAAAGCTAACTTCTATAGATATGGTTTCGGAGATGTACGACATACATTATGTTCGTGATAAATTACATAGGCGCCGGAGTGGCTGTGTGGTAAGTAGCTTGTCTACCAACCACATGGTTCCGGGTTCAGTCCCACTGCATGGCACCTTGGGCAAGTGTCTTCTACTATAGCCTCGGGCCGACCAAAGCCTTGTGAGTGGATTTGGTAGACGGAAACTGAAAGAAGCCCGTCGTATATATGTATATATATATATGTGCTTGTGTGTCTGTGTTTGTCCCCTAGCATTGCTTGACAACCGATGCTGGTGTGTTTACGTCCCCGTTACTTAGCGTTCGGCAAAAGAGACCTATAGAATAAGTACTGGGCTTACAAAAGAATAAGTCCCGGGGTCGAGTTGCTTGATTAAAGGCGATGCTCCAGCATGGCCGCAGTCAAATGACTGAAACAAGTAAAAGAGTAAAGAGTAAGAGTATATGTATGTATATGTGTGTGTGTGTATCATCATCATCGTTTAACATCCGCCTTCCATGCTGGCATGGGTTGCACATGTGTGTGTGTGTGTGTGTATGTAGTATTTTCTAAGTAGTTAAATAAACATTTATGAGTTCCATAGGTCCTGTAGTGTGGTTAATGGTTAGTAAGAATTAAAAATGGTAAATTTGTCGGATGCAGTTAGGCATGAGTTTGGAAATGGTTGTGTTACAATGTGTGAGTATCCAGAGATTTATATATTTCATCGTTTATATGCCTACATAATCACACTCACACACACACTCACACACACACATATGTACGTATATAGCTTTCATGTCAAGAATTATGCAAACCAATTCAAAAACGAGACATATATGCATGCATAACATGCCTGCATATTTGTGTGCATATGTGTGGGCATGTGTGCATGCATGTGCATGATGCATATTTAAAGCTATTCAATTGCTTTGAAAGTCTGGTTTCAGTTATGTAGTTGTTTCTTTCTCTCTCTCTCTCTCTCTTTCTTTCTCCCTCACTCTCTTTCTCTCTCCCTCTCTCTCTCCTTCCCTCTCTCCCTTCCCCCTCTCTCTCTCTTCATATCATCCATCTCACCTGTATCCAGTGTTAAAAGCTTTGTATTAAAATAAAATATTTAAAAAATTCATGAAAAGGAAATAAACAAAACCAGAATAAATAAATAAATAAAAAGCACAAACAAACAAAACCTAGCCAAAACATTCTGCTAGACACATGTATTATGTGTATAGCTTTAATTTGGGGGGAAACATCTCCGAACATCTCCGCAGTAGATAGCAAATAAAGTGAAATGGCTTTTATTGATATCTTAGAATACTTTCCTGGGAATAGGATTTATTTACTCAAAGATTTACCATTAGAAAAACAAAAAGACAAAATAAAACCAGAAAAATAAACATAATAGCAAAATAATGTTTTTTGGTTCAGTTTTGCATGAATTTTTAACAATATTATTATTCCGTGTAAGTAGTTTGGTGCATTTTATCTTTTATCCTATACTTGTTGTACTTGAGCTTTTATCCTATACGTAGTCAGTTATTGGACTACGGCCATGCTGGAGCACCACCTTGAAGAGTTTAGTAAAACAAATTGCTCCTTTTTACCCTCTTTTACTTGTTTCAGTCATTTGACTGTGGCCATGCTGGAGCACCACCTTTTAGTCGACTTATTCTTTGTAAGCCCAGTACTTATTCTAACGGTCTCTTTTGCCAAACTGCTAAGTTACGGGGACATAAACACACCAGCATCGGTTGTCAAGCGATGGTGGGGAGACAAACACAAACACACAAACACACATATATATATATACATATATACGATGGGCTTCTTTAAGTTTCTGTCTACTAAATCCACTCACAAGGCTTTGGTTGGCCCGAGGCTATAGTAGAAGACACTTGCCCAAGGTGCCACACAGTGGGACTGAACCCAGAACCATATGGTTGGTAAGCAAGCTACTTACCACACAGCCACACCTGTACTTATTTTTATTTTATTCTATTTTATTTTTTTCAAGTTAGGTACGGATTCTATTGGTTTCTTCTGCCAAATCACTAAGTTACAGAGAGGTAAACACCTCCAGCACCAGTTGTCAAATGTCTGGGGGACCAACACAAAGACAACCTGCATATACTTATGTTATAAAGTGGTTGGCATTGGAAGGCTGCCCAGCCATAGGAACCATGCCGAAGTAGACATTGGAGAATAGTGCAGTTCTTGGATTCATGCCAACATGGAACATGGACATTAGATGATTATGATATTGATATACCATCATCATTGTCATCATCATTCGGTGCCTGCTTTCCATGCTTTGACTGAGATTGGTAAACTGGAGAGCTGCATCAAGTTCCAGTCTGATTTGGCACGGTTTCTACAGCTGGATGCTCTTCCTAGCACCAATATATACAGGGTGATTCAAAAGTCTCCATACATAGGAAAAAATTTATTTTTTTATAAGAAACAGTTTATAAGATCCCCTGATCTGACCCCTCTTGATTTCTATCTTTGGGGGCATTTGAAAGGCATGGTGTATCACGGAAAGATAAAAGATATAAATCATTTGAAGGAACGCATCACCAACTCAATTGCACACGTATCACCAGATGTGGTATTACAAGTTCACAATGAATGGGGTAAATGTAGTGCAATGTGTACTCAAAACAATGGTAACCATATAGAGCCTTGTGAAGTATATTTGCCACTTAAATGTGACTAACCCTTAAGGGTTGATGCTACTGTAGCTTGTAGCCCCAGGAAGACGTCTCCTCCAGCTGGCTATTGACACACTTTCTATGCCCTATCAGTATTTGCAAAGGCTGGAGATGGGAAGGATAACTTCCTTTTGCAAATATTGATAGGGCACAGAAAGTGTGTTAATAGCCAGCTGGAGGAGACGTCTTCCTGGGGCTGCAAGCTGCAGTAGCATCGACCCTTAAGGGTTAGCCACATTTAAGTGACAAATATACTTCACGATGTCAAGCAGCTACTGTTTATACCTCACTCATGGATTTAATATTGCATATAAAGCCTGTTAAATTTTTAAAAAAACTTTCTTATAAAAAAGATAAATTGTTCCTATGTATGGCAACTTTTGAATCACCCTGTATATTGATATAAATATATGCACACATACACGCACACACAGTGTGAGGGTGCATAGCTTGGTTGTTAGGCTGTTGCACTCACTGTTGTGAGATCGTGGTTTCAATTCCTAGACAGAGTGATGTGTTGTATTCTTCATCTTATGTTGCTTTCCAGTCACTTTAACACTTGACACATGGTACAAGGTGGTCCTGTTGATTTGATGGAAAGATTAATGCAATGTGCGGCATGAGCATTTGATCACCACAAGCAAAACATCTGTCCGGGTTGTTCATCAAAAGCTGAACAGTCATACATTGTCTTTGACAGGAAAGTCCATCATATACACACACACACAACCATATATATATACCCTCTTTATAATGTTGGCAAACGAAATAGAGATAAGAATGTGCATTGTCCGTTTGATTGGAAAATTTCTGTAAGTGGCTGAAGATTGCTCGACATTTTAAAACTGATGTAAAACTTACAGTGTTTAATAAAATGAAGTAGCATGAAACAATCGTACCACATTACCTCGGATATACTTGTTGCTTATTTTGATTATATATATATATATATATGATAAGCTTCCTCACAGTCTACCAGATTAACTCATAAGGTACTGGTTGAACTTGGTCTATAGTAGAAGACACTTTCCCAAAGTGCTATGCTGTGGGATTGAACCCACATAACAAGCTATGGTATGATGGATGTTTACAGAGGTTTTTTTTTCTTTTTAATTTTTGCTTTTTTTTTTCATTTCCATTTACTTCCATGTTCGCTGACACAACCAGTTCACACAACATTTGGCTTATTTATTGAACAGTGTATTTCCAATCGATATTTTTGTTCTGTTTTTATCTTCTACATCATAGAACTTTTCAGTTTCTGAATATCTTCTAATCTGTATTTATAAAACAACAACAACAACAAAAAGCTACTTCAATCAATGTGACCCCCCCCCCACCAGTAGTTTTCTGGATAAACACTTCTAACCTGATTCTTTATTGTTATTTCTCTCTCTCTCTTCCTCTCTATCACTATTTATCTATCTCCCTTCTTATCCATCTCTCTCTCTCTCTCTCTCTCTCTCTTTATTTATCTATCTGTCTCCCTTCTTATCCATCTTTCTCTCTTTCTCTCTCTATCTATCTCCTTTCTTATCCATTTCTATCTCTGTTTATATATATATATATATATATATATATATATATATATATATATATCCCTTATCCATCTCTCTCTCTCCAATCATCAAGGAAAAGCCCTCAGATGTGGTAGATAAGACATCTGAGAATTAGTATTCTCCAAATGTGTAATTCACTCCCTCTTCCTCCTCCCCTATCTATCTATCTATCTATCTATCTATCTATCTATCTATCTATCCACATATACCCACGCACACAATCACTCTTATCTATCTATTTATGTATCTACCGTCTCTGTACAGCAAAAGCAATATTACTTTTTTGTGCCATTGCAGGAAAGGTAATGGAGAAGATTGTCTGTGGGTAACATCATAAATACTTTGGTCCTTCCACCAATGAGATTCATGTTGTGTGACATTAAAAGAGAACTTAACATCAACTGCCATTATTAAAGACTACCATTTTAATGTTAGACTAAACCGCCTTCATCTTCAAGCCGTAAACTAACTCTTCGTTTAATGAATTAGAATCTGGTGATCCATGAATGTAACTCCAATCTGCTTTGAGGCTTGTCAAGGACATGACAACCTCTCTAATGCTGGTGCCATGAAAAATGCACCGAGAACACTTTGGAGAATTATTGGTGATAGGAATGTCGTCCAGCCATGGAAACTCTGCCAGAAATAAATGAATATTTTTTTTTAAATGCACAAGAAAGATATGTTTCCCAAAACATCTAAGTGGTGATAACCTAGCCAACCCATACTAGCATGGAAAGCAGTTATAAAATGATGATAATGGTGTAGTGGTGATAGTGGTGATGAATGATGAGGATGATGACTGACTTAATTAAATTTGAATAAATCATGGAAGTTTCTGCTGTTTTGATTAGCCTTTATTACCTAAATTCATCATCACCTTCATCATCATCACCATCACCACTGTCATCATCACCTTCATCATTGTTTTTATGTCCACTTTTCCTTGCTGGCATTTTTGGGTGGGACTTTTTGTGGTAACATTTTACAATTGGATGCTTTTCCTGATGCCAACCTTCAGTCACTTCTTACAACACACAGAATGGCAGTGTACCTATTTTAAACATTACAAATATACAAAGTATAAATTAGATTCAATAAAAGTCAAATTAAATTTGATGCAAAAATTTTTTGATCTCATATTTCTTGGTCAAATTTAGCCTCACCACTAGAAAAATTCTTTTAAATATTGAAATTGCATCTTGAATCATAAAATAATATTTCCAAAATAGAATAATCAGATATTTAAAAACTAAACAATGATTGCTTTTATCTAGTTGTTGTTATTGATTAGTTCCTGGTTAGTCTTTAATTGAATAAACCTATAATTAAAGGTATTCTAGCCTTCTCCATTTCATGTCCTTTCCTTTTTTAAGTCAGTGATATTTGGCTGTTATTTCTAGCAGGTTGAGCAACCATGTAGACGACTGGACTCCTCATCGGCTGGTATGTTAATAGGTGATTAGATCAATAATTAATGGTAATTAATTCCCTGCAATACCATAAGCACAACTGAGCCATAATTAACTGAGGATTTTCAATAACTGAACTTTAATTATAATTAATGTAAATGACAGAATGCAAATGAGTTGAGAATGTGTCTGTCTGGACATGTAAGAGATCATCAGCTGATGTAAACAACAGAGATAGTAACAATGATATTGATGTATGGTGTTAATAGAATATAGATAGGTTGATTGAACAAGTATTGTGAATGGAAAATATACAGGACCCGCCATCATCATCAATGATCTCATCTTTGTGGCTGGAGATTTTAACCTTTTCTTTATTGTATTTACTTTGAGATGCTCTGTGTTTATTTCAATTACTTTAAATACAACAAAGAATTTAGTAAAATAACTTAGTTATCATTAAGCTAGTGTTAGGAATATAAATTGTGACTAAGGTTTAGTGGAAGATTTTAATTTAAAACTCATGGAAACAAGATATTTGTACTCAGAGCCAGTTTCAGCCAGGTTGGTATCAAAAGGGTTAAATTATTAACCCTTTTGTTACCATATTTCTGTGGAGATTCTCTGTGTTTCTTTTAATTATTTTAAATATAACAAAGAATTTAGTAAAACAACTTAGTTATCATTAAGCTAGTGTTAGGAACATAAATTGTGACTAAGGTTTGATGGAAGATTTTAATTCAAAACTTATGAAGACAAGACATGTGTACTACAGAGCCGGAGGCGGTTTCAGCCGGGTTGCTAACAAAAGGGTTAATGGGAATGTCAGACAGCAACTTGGTATCTTCCATGATGTACATGGAGTTGGTACCAGAAATGAAGAGGGAACTGGGCTCCTGGAGTTCTGTGATGCAAATAACCTATTGATCTGCAACACCAACTTCAGGAATCCAGCTAGGCGTCCACACAGTTTCCATCTGCCAGATTCACTCACAAGGCATAGGTTAGTCTTTGACTATATTAGAAGACGCATACCCAAGGTGCCACACACTGGGATTGAACCTAAACCACATATTTGCAAAACAAGTTTCTTAATCACGCAGCCACTCCTGCACCTATGTTGCAGTTTGTTGCATTAAGGTGTTGATTTTTTTCTGCATGTTTCTTGCTCCTCTCTCAATGCATCCTGCATCCTATTTCAGCATGCAATAGACAATCCATTCTGTGACATTTTGCAGAGTGTTATTTTTAACTTATGGCAATAACCTCACTGTACAGCACACTGCAGTGGCTTCCATGTGCAGCATTCTGCACAGGTTTTGATATGCAACACTCTTCATTTTTTACCTGCCAATCAACAAAGTTACCTTATTTTTATCTTGCGGCTGCAACCTTACTATATAGCATTATAAGGAGGCTTCATTGTGCAGTACTCTGTGCAGGTTCTGATAAGCAGTTCTGATATGTAGCATTCTGCATATTTACCCGCCAATTAACAAGGTTACCTACCTACCTAGCAAGCATAATTCAGTCGCTGCTCTCTTACAACTATATTCCCTGCATGAAACCATGTCCTACTTTCTCTTCAATCCCTGACTCCCTCACTTCAATTCCTTGAAGGGTTTATTCTTTGTTCTTAAAAGTACCCCTCCTCACCTTCATCATATTGCAGTTTGTTCTGTCTGTTGTTTTCTTTTATAAGTCAGTCAAGGTATCTACCTACAACAGGTCAATGTCTGCTAGAGGTAACTAGGGCCTGGTCTGAATCCCTGCAACAGAGCAGACTTCACTAGAAGTATTCAAAGACCAGATGATAATGACAAACTAAAGTTTTACAGCCCTTTTTATTTCACAACAAAAACTGGATATTAATTAGACTAGTGGGGCTGATGGGGCTTTTCTTTGTTTATATTTTCTCACCCCCCCCCCCAAATCTTGCTTTTATTTTTTCTGCTTCTTCCTTCATGTCTTCTTCCTTCCTATTCTATTTTCTCCTTTTCTTCTATCTTTGAAGAAAACAAAGGAGGAAGAGGAAAATGTCCCCTATCCCTTCTCTTTCTTCGCCATCTTCCTTACTAATCTTCTTCCTCATTTTCTCCTTACTTATTTTCTGTTTCTTTTACCCTCCCCCCTCTGGTCTTAGTACCCCACATTGGTCTTAGTACCCCACGTCTCTCAGTGTTTAGATGTTTAAAATTTGAGTGAAATATTGATGTGAACATTCTCCTATCAGAGAGACAGAATACAATTAAGTATTTTGTCAACATTACCCATCATAACTATTTCATCTTCAACTTAAAGGTAGATTTCTAATCTTTTTCTGTGGCTAAAACTCTGAGTAAGAACCCACTGTATGATAACCAAAAGGCCAGTATTGTGACCTAATATGATCTTGTCTAGCTTTGTTGAAGTGAAGATGACTCTAGGCGGATAATAAATATAGAAATATCATGTTTTGGTATTAATACTGCTTGCTTTTGTCGATAATTATTTTTTCAGGTAATATATCATCAGTATCATATAATGTCCACTTTTCCATGGCTTGATTGGGTCAGGTGAATTTTATTGAAACAGATTTTCTATAGCCAGATACCCTTCTTGTTGCCAATCCTCACCTGTTTCCAATCAAGGTAATATTATTCAGTGGTCAGGTGTGTTTAGCACAGAAGGCAAGAAACAAATGACTCAAGTTGTATGATGGCGACTCTCATTTGGAACCACCACTTGATATCAAGACAAAGATACACAAACATACACATGCACATACATGCAACAGTTTTTTCGGTATCTGTCTACCAACTCCACTCACAAAGAGTTGGTTGGCCCCATGGATATAGTAAAAGAAACTCAAGGTGCCACCCAGTGAGACTGAACCTGATACCACATGGTTGGAAAGCAAGCTTCTTAGCCATACAGCTGTATATACATACCCATACTCATATATATGCACTAACATTTATAAACAAGTGTTGAGAAGTATAGAATAACACATTGCCTCATAAAAATGAAACCAAGCACTTTTTATAGCCTGACAAATGTGCTTACCATTGCACTACCTGACAGGAGACATCGTTTCTCCTCAAAAACAAGCATTTAAATGCTGTCTTTACAGTCCTAAGCTTTTACTTCAACATAAATCCATCACATGCTTCAAGAAAACTTCCATATGCTCACTTTCTGGTACTGTCTTCATCACTTCCAGTACCATTGTCTATCTGTCCAATTTCAAGTAATTTTAATCCCATAAATGTATGAGTAGGAGTGGCTGTGTGGTAAGTAGTTTGCTTACCAACCATATGGTTCCGGGTTCAGTCCCACTGCATGGCACCTTGGGTAAGTGTCTTCTACTATAGCCTCAGGCAGGCCAAAGCCTTGTGAGTGGATTTGGTAGACGGAAACTGAAAGAAGTCCATCGTATATATGTATATATGTGTGTGTATGTTTGTGTGTCTTTGTTTGTCAAGCAATGTTGTGGGGACAAACTCAGACACACAAACTTATACACTCACATATATATATATACATATATACGACAGGCTTCTTTCAGTTTCCGTCTATCAAATCCACTCACAAGGCTTTGGTTGGCTGGATGCTATAGTAGAAGACACTTGCCCAAGGTGCCACGCAGTGGGACTGAACCCGGAACCATGTGGTTGGTAAGCAAGCTACTTATCACACAGCCACTCCTATTCTACACTTATGTAATTTATTACTTCTTGGTGAATCAACAGAATTGTATGTGTGTGCTTGGGTGTGTTTATATATATGTGTGTGTGTGTGGTGGAGGTGCATGGTTTAGATTATGATTTCAATTCCTGGATCAGGTGTTGCATTGTGCTCTTGAGCAAAACTCTTCGTTTCACATTCTGCAAATGAAAAATCTTGTGATGGGCCAGTGTCCCATCTAGCAAGAGGAATATATATATTCACCATAGGATCTGGGAAACCAGCCTTATGAGCTTATGGCTGAGGGAGAACCTTTGATATTTACACACAAAACTCCTGTGCTAAAGCGATATGTAATATGCTGTACATCAATTATGTATCAGTTATTTGCCGTAAAGCAATGCAAGACTTTTCAGTTTTTCTGTGAATCTCTGAAGAATTTCTTTGATTTTGATTGTCAGAATTTTTGGATGATTGACTGTAAAGAATAAGAATATAACATAACCAGAAGATTTCTCTTTTCTTTTCTTTTATTTTTTAAGGTCTACTGTTCCAAGTAAGCATCACATATCATTAGCCTCAATAAGCGAGACTAAAGAGGATATTCCTTAAACTATAATCCACCATTTATCTAAGATGAAAGTTTGCTTAATTTAAAGACATTTTTCTCAGTCTTTCACTTGCTGCTAATGTGAATGTACCTTTGTGGGGGGGGGGGACGATTGCTAAGGCAGCCAAAATATGACACCTACTACATGAAAGCAATGTCTGAAAGGGTTGAAATAAATATAAATTTCATCATCATCATCTCAGCCTCTCTCACTTCCATTTTCTCTCTCTCAAATCCCTCGCAAGTGCTTCTTACCATATTTGATGGCATAAAAGACTAAGGGCATTTTAGACACACCTCAATTTCAGCAGCTCATTCAGGAAAAATTGTGTCTGGAACAAAATTAGCTTATAGGATGCCCAACTTCATATAAAGGACCCAGGGTGAATTTTGGAGATTTTTTTTTTAATAAAAATGTGCATTTTATAAACCATCATATAATGGCATATGCAGAACTTCCATGAGAACTTTTTTTTTTAAATGAAAACTACATTATTTGTTCTGCTAGAATTAACAGTTAAATCTCTCTCAGGTAACACTGCCATTTTTTTTAAAAGGGAAGGGCTTATTAGATAATAGTTCCTCTAATAAAACATAATGGCCATAGTTGGAATGTCTTTGATCCTAGGTCTACTTGATAAGGCTTGATCTGAGGCTTAATAAACCAACCTATCATTTTGTTTACTAATTAACAAATTTAGAATGAAGCAGGTTCATTTAACACTGGAAATAAATAAATGAATAGATAATGTGAATTTGTAGTCATATCTCTAATGAATTTTACCTGTCCATGTGTTTTAATTAAATCTTCAAAATAATTGAGAATTTGAATGGATTTAATTAAAATAATGATTTTTTTTTCATTATGAAGGTAATATTTGGAACATACCACATAACAAAAGGTTCTTACATAAATTTATATAATGGAAGGTTTTTAAGGACCAATTTTAGCATCATGGATGGTCTGAAATGGATTGGCATTAAAAGAGTTAAGTTTCTATCCACCTGAAAGAAAAGTGAGTCTTCCATAGGGATTTTTATCAGAACCTATTTTTTAACTGACACCAACTTTGATTAGGAATCTTCAGGTACAACCTTCTTTCTATTTTGGCGGGATGTCTTCACCTATATTCACACATATACTCGACCCCATCTCTCTCTGTCTCTCCTTTTTATTCCCTACTTTCTACCTATCTGTTATCAACCAATTTCATCATGTAGATATTTTTATTGCTCAAGGCTGTCTTATATTTCAGTGGGGGGGAGGGTTATCAATTTCAAATTTAGCCCTTTTTATGTGTTCTTTCTTTCTCTCTTTCTTTATTTCTAGCCAATCCCTTCTATCAGATATTTGTTTCTGTGCCTCCCTTTAAAATCGACAAGCAAAAAAAGAACAAAAAAAAAGTAGTAAAAAAGAGAAGAAACCAAAAAAAAGTCTTTGACTAAGATTTAGTTCTGGCATGATGTGGCAGGAGGAATTACTATAAAACAACAGCAGACTGCTTGGCCCCTATTAAAACCCTCCTTTTTCAATCTCTTCACCCTCATCTCTGTGCCTATTTCACCACTAAGCATCCCCTACCTTCAACCTCTGTATCTCTCAGTTTGTACATCTTGATGTACTGGGTCTATCTACTCTTACTAACCCCTTTCCACCCCTAATCAGGGTTGAGCAAAAGTGACTGTTGCTTGGCTAAGGCTCTGCTTACATCAGCCAAAATAACACTCACCAGATGTTACCACTTCTGTCTGTTTCTCTTTCGTTTACTATTTTTATGTTTTTAAAGTCACCTCTCTCTCCCTTTTCTTTACCTATTATCCTAACCCATTCCCAACACCCACTACATCTACTCCACAACCATGGCAATCAACTAAATATTATTAATTTGCATAAATTACTGAAACTAAATAAACTATAAAAGAACAAGCTGTTGAAAAATAAACAAATGAATGAGTAATTTTTATTTCTAAAGGAGGTTTTTCATCAATATTTGTCTGAAAGTGCAACAGCTTCCCTCCTTCCCCTATTAATAAATTATAGTATACTTCTCTTTCAATTTAAAAGTATTCTTCTTCTGGTTGGTTTCCTTCGTTATGCTGTTTGCTACTACTCTCTTTACCTTTTTACTTGTTTCAGTCATTTGACTGCAGCCATGCTGGAGCACCGCCTTTAGTCGTGCAAATCGACCCCAGGACTTATTCTTTGTAAGCCTAGTACTTATTCTATCGGTCTCTTTTGCCGAATCCGCTAAGTTACGGGGACGTAAACACACCAGCATTGGTTGTCAAGCAATGTTGGAGGGACAAACACAGACACACAAACATATACACACACGTACATACATATATATATATACCTGGCTTCTTTCAGTTTCCGTCTACCAAATTCACTCACAAGGCTTTGGTTGGCCCGAGGCTATAGTAAAAGACACTTGCCCAAAGTGCCATACAGTGGGACTGAACCCTAAGCAAGCTACTTACCACACAACTACTCCTCTACTGCTATTATTATTATTATTTAGGGCGGTGAGCTGGCAGAATCGTTAGTACACTGGGCAAAATGCTTAGCAGCATTTTGTCCATCTTCAAGTTCTGGTTTCAAATGCCACTTGAGTCGACTCTGCCTTTCATCCTTTTAGGATCAATAAAATAAGTATCAGTTGAGCCCTCGCATAGTTAGAGTGTGTACCACCCAGGGCAGCTCTTCCGTTTGCCACCCACAAAAAACCCGGATTGCCTACACCAGGATGGAAAATGCTGCCCCTATTGCCTCCCCCACTAGCTACACTAGGGCAATTCAGTACTGGGGGTCAAAGTAATTGATTTCCCCCATCTCCCAAAGTGTCAGGCCCTGGGCCTTTAGTAAAAAGGATTATTGCTATTATTATTATTATTAGATTATTTAGCTCACGGAATCATTAGCATGCCAGCCAGAATGCTTAGCAGTATTTCATGTCTTTACATTTTGCGTTCAAATTCTTTCTAGGTCAACTTTGCCTTTCATCCTTTCAGTGTTGATAAATTAAGTACCAGTTGCAGGATCTTTTCTATTCTGAAGCCAGTTTTTTCAAATTTTTCCTACTGAACCAAACAATTTGAAACTTCGTATACTGGTAGAATGTGTCAAAAGTAAACTTAATTGTAAACCAGAATAAAAACAGAATTGTAACTTCTAAGTTTAACGTTGTTTAATAATTAGAATTTTAACCAATGATATTCCTCATTCGGCTTTATTTTATTTACTCCGTCTCGACCACCAATTTCGTGACGTATTAAACATCTTAAATGTAAACAAGCTATAGTCAGCCACCTTCTAATAACAAAAGTTTGTCTTTGAAGTTACCGGCTAGGAGAAGCATTGATGTACATGTGTGTGTGTGTGTGTTTGATGGGGTGTGGGAGACAGTATGTTGTGTAAGTGAAGTGCTTCTGTTAGTGTGTGTGAAGAGACAGAGAGAGTAATGTATGAAAGAGAGAGATAACTGAAATTTTTTACTCGGTGTATGTGTATATGCCTGAATGTATGTGTGTATGTATCTGTGTATGTGTATGTATGTATGTATGTATGTATGTATGTATGGCCGATTCAATGTAATTTTTTACACATACTTACACACACCACACACACATACATACACACACACATGCAGACATACATATACACATACACCGAGTAAAAAATTATATATATATATATATATAAATATATATATATATATAAATATATATATATATATATATATATAATATATATATATATATATTAATTTATAAAAATATGGTAAAGTAAAAAAATTACTTAACCACACACCGAGCTTTTTAGAAATAGCAGCCAAAAATTTCTCAACTGCAAGAAAAAGTCTCCCAGACAATGCATATTCAGAAATAATTCACATACGTATAAGAGAAAACAACGAAAAATCACATGGATTCTCCGATATATGTTATAAAAATATGGATTCTCCGATATAATTATAAAAATATCGTAAAGTAAAAAAATTACTTTACCACACACAAGCTTTTTAGAAATAGCAGACGTCACAAAACTGCTTTCAACGTCACACTAACAGATCGCAGTAACGTTTTAGATATGAAAACAAGCAATCTCATTGGTTAAAATTCGCAGTTTTAATCTACGATTAAAGTCATAATATAGATTTTTCTCAAATAAACTAGTTCCACTCTATGAGTACACAAAGTTTCAAATTATTTAGTTAACTAGAAAGATCTGGGGTCCTGGCCACAAATTTGAAAAGATCCCCAGTTGCATACTGGGTCGATCTAATCGACTGGCCACACCCCACCAAAAAAAAAAAAAATTGGGGTCTTTGTGCCTAGAGTTGAAAAGAATAAAGTACCAGTTGAATACTGGGGGAGGGGCAATGTAAATGGCACCACCAAATATGGAGGCCTTGTGCTTATAGTAGAAAGGATTATTATTATTATTATTAAGCTATGGCTGACTTCCTTTATTTAGTTATCCTTCTGACCAGTTTGGAAGGATTTATCAAATCTATAAAGAATAAGGAGAAACGTGGAAAGGGTGTGGGGTGTGAGGGGAATTGGTAGAAATTGTGATGTAGTATTTAATTTTTGAAATTTAGTTTAGCTGTGATCGTTGCCAGGGCCACAGATTGGCTCCTGTGCTGGTGGCATGTAAAAGGTACCATTCAATCGTGATCTTTGCCAGCATCACCTTACCGGCACATGTGCTGGCTGGTGGCACATGAAAAACAACATTCGAGCATGGTCATTGCCAGTGCTGCTGGACTGGCCCCCATGCAGGTAGCATGTAAAAAACACTTTTTGAGTGTGGTCGTTGCCAGAACCGCCTGACTAGCCCTCGTGCCAGTGGCACGTAAAGCTCCCACTACACCCAGAGAGTGGTTGGCATTAGGAAGGGCATCCAGCTGTAGAAACTTTGCCAGATCGGATTGGAGCCTGGTGCAGCCTTCTGGCTCACCAGTCCTCTGTCAAACCATCCAACCCATGCCAGCATGGAAAACCCGACGTTAAACAAGGATGATGATGATGATTTTATTAGTTACATTTACTCAGCGATAATGCTACATCTCAATTTTCAGTGTTATTGTTTATATGCACACACACACACACACACACACACACACACACACACACACACACAAACACACACACAAGCAGACACACAACTAGAGGGATTTGAAAATCATAATTCTAATTTGTTACCTGTTTATTTGTTTTAGCAGAAAAGGAGGTTAAAGGTAAATTATTTCCCCAACTTGCCACCATATTTGATTTGTCATTCTCCATCACCTTAGTTTATGTGTGTGCGTGTGTGTGTGTGCATGTGCTCGTGCACCGGGTTATATATGTATGTGTGTGTGTACGCGCACACATCTGTATGTGTATATGTATGTATGTGTGTGTATCGCATATATATATATATATATATGCACACCACCCATGTACCTTAAGCCAAAAGCAATCATCTCTCTCTCTCCCCTCTTTCCTTTTTTTTAATCTTTATTTTTTTACATTTTTCATTTTTATTTCAGTGATGAAGTCTAGTTGTATTATTCTGTCTGATTATCTTGACTATCACATATCTACAATCTTGCTTGTTTTCATGGCACCCTTCTGTGTTCTAGTTCTCAACCAGAACTCAGCCCCTTTCCTCACCCTTCCACCACCATCCTCTCTCTCTCACTCTACACCACAACCACCACCACACCTACACCCTCAACTCTATGCTAAGTTTGCCAATATTCAGGGGATGGGGGGTGTAGCAGGTGAGAGGCTGTTCCTTGTCATATATTATGTGAGGGAAGAAGTAAAAGAGGGTCCTTTCATACATCATCACCATCAGTCACCTCTACCCACCACCACCACCACCACTGCCATCACCACCGCCACCATCATGTTGTTCACAAACCTTACAAACCCTTGTTGATATGTTTACAATGGCACCTAAACTTTAAAAAGAAGGTAAGTCTAGAATTAATTATAGATTAGCTGTTTGTTGTTGGTTGGCCAAGGGAGCAAGTCCTTGCCTTACTTGTTGGTACAGACTTTTGAGGGTTTTTTGCTTGTTTTTTTAATTTACTGGGGTTTGTTTACTTATTTCTCTACACCATCTGGAATTAATTGTGTAAGACAGAGCTAACGAGGAGAGAGCCTCTACATGGCTGTTTAATCAACCTTGTTGAAATAGCAGCTGAATCTCCCCTAAATAACACCTTACTGATTTTAAATAAGGAAAAGGACATATTAGATCATGTTGTCCTACTATAGCTTTAAAGAAAGACTGGATGGTCATGGCTGGAACAATTTTGGTCTGGGTGTGAGAGTGGGAAGAGGTTAAACAGCTACGACAGTCCTGTAAATAATACCAACACAAACTAACAACCAAAAGCTTGTTTGTGTGTGTGTTTTCCCTCTTTCTCAAGAATGAACACATATACATTCATATACCTACACACACACACATCCATGTATGTGTACCCAAACTATGTTCCCATTTGAAACTAGAGATACTGCTTTATGTAACAAAATTTTTTCCATATTAAATAAACATCTCTTTACCAAAGAATGTTTACATTCTCCAAAACATTTCTTTAACGTCAAACCAAGGTCTCTTCAGTCTTAAAAGCATTTTTGTCGTTACTGTCAAACCATATCATTACCATTAACATATATTTCTATATTCAAAAATATCTCCACCATTGTGTATGTTTTACTGTCAATTAATAACAACCATAAATGTGTGTGTGTGTATTATTATCAAACAAATAATAATTATTATCAAACATATGCGCAGGAGTGGCTGTGTGGTAAGTAGCTTGTTTACCAACCACATGGTTCCGGGTTCAGTCCCACTGTGTGGCACCTTGGGCAAGTGTCTTCTACTATAGCCTCGGGCCGACCAAAGCCTTGTGAGTGGATTTGGTAGACGGAAACTGGAAGAAGCCCGTCGTATATATGTATATATATATATGCATGTTTGTGTTTCTGTGTCTGTCCCCCTAGCATTGCTTGACAACCGATGCTGGTGTGTTTATGTCCCCGTCACTTAGTGGTTCGGCAAAAAAAGACCGATAGAATAAGTACTGGGCTTACAAAGAATAAGTCCCGGAGTCGAGTTGCTCGATTAAAGGCGGTGCTCCAGCATGGCCGCAGTCAAATGACTGAAACAAGTAAACGAGTAAAAGAGTAATAAATGTTGTAATAAACGTGTGCATGTATTATTACCATCAAACAAATGATAAATAACATAGATGTATGTTTGTCAAACAAATGATATTGAAGAGAAGTCTCGACTGTTGAATGATGAATGTTACTACCATCAAACCGGCTTCATACCAAACAACTGTCATTGCCCTTTTTCTATTGTAAAATGTTATTTGCATGTTCTTGCGACCTACTCAGGATCCTCTCTGCAACTGAATTAGAAAACAAGCATACAAAAATGTATTTGTGTGTGTGTGCACACGCACACACAAACACATCCCTCATTCAGACCAACATACAACTACTCTCTCTTTTACTTGTTTCAGTCATTTGACTGTGGCCATGCTGGGGCACTGCCTTTAGTCGAGGAAATCGACCCCAGGACTTATTCTTAGGAAGCCTAGTACTTATTCTTTCGGTCTCTTTTTGCCGAACCGCTAAGTTACAGGGACGTAAACACACCAGCATCGGTTGTCATGCGATTTGGGGGGAGGGGGACAAACACACACACACACACACACACACACATACACACACACACACACACACATATATACGACAGGCTTTTTTCAGTTTTCGTCTACCAAATCCACTCACAAGACTTTGGTCAGCTTGAGGCTATAGTAGAAGACACTTGCCCAAGGTGCCACGCAGTGGGACTGAACCCGGAACCATGTGGTTGGTAAGCAAGCTACTTACCACACAGCCACTCCTGCGCCTACATGCATATAATTAGGAGAGCAAACATAAATTATTGTGGCCATGCTGGATCATTGCCTTGAAAAGTTGGCCCAAGTAAACCAGTGATTGACTCATTGAAAATCTGTAACTAATGATGACACTAGTGTTCACCAAATGTAGTATAAATTGCTGAATGGTTACTATAGCCCCAGCCATATGAGTGGATTTAGTAGACAGAAACTGAAAGAAGCTCATTGTATATGTATATAAGGCGGCAAGCTGGCAGAAACGTTAGCACGCCGGGCGAAATACATAGCCGTATTTCATCTGCCGTTACGTTCTGAGTTCAAATTCCACCGAGGTCAACTTTGCCTTTCATCCTTTCGGGATCGATAAATTAAGTACCAGTTACACACTGGGGGTCGATGTAATCGACTTAATCCGTTTGTCTATCCTTGTTTGTCCTCTTGTGGGTAGTAAAGAAATAGTTATAAATTGCTGAATGGTTACTATAGCACCAGCCATATGAGTGGATTTAGTAGACAGAAACTGAAAGAAGCTCATTGTATATGTATATATGTGTATGTACTTTGTGTCTCTTTGCTGTGATATTGTGATAACTGTAAATGAGTGCCACTGATATTACAAGCAATACCCCACCACACACACACACATTTCCAATTTTCCATGGGAATATGTCCAAGCCTTTGCATGAAGATAGGTGAAGGTTGACGGCAGTAAAGCCATTTGGCCGTAGAAAATGTACCTTGATGGATTTTGTATGACCCATGCAAGCACGGAAAAGTGGACATTTAAATGATGATGATGATGATAATTTAAGATAAAAAAAGCTTCAAACTTAGAAGGTGAAATGTGATGTGATGTTGTTCATTATTTACCTAAGAGTATTTGTACTGTTAGTGAAGGGAAATAGCAGGAACCAGTAGGCCAGGATCACATATTTGGCCCATGTGGAGTGGACAGTGAAGACTTTTAAAATGTTATCTTGCCAATTTATAGTAGGGAGAAGACGTTTTACAGGTGTTAATTTATAGTCTTTATCTGTTGTTGTTTAACCCTGCGTCAACCCTGATTGAGCAGGCTTATGGTCACAGGTAGTCAAACTATGACCTTCTCTTCTTTTTTCGGGGAGAGCAATGTATCAAAGACTACATTATCTAGGTGTCCATTTTTTATGATGGTACAGTGACTTGAGGGCAATCTGGATGCTAATTCTAGCAGATCAAATAACTACATAGAGGCGTTGCTGTTTGTTCCTTCCTGCACCATGCTTGGCTCATAAGGGCTGGTTTCCCGGTTTCATTGGCATATAGGTTCCTCACCCTTGATCGAGAGTCTGCTGCTCTAACCACTTGACCATGTGCTTCCACAACTACATAGAGGTACCTAGTGGTTAAAGACATTCCAGCTATGACCATCCTGAATTTTTTTGTTTAGATTTAAGACTAACACATCTGTCCAATGTACCTTCCCTTTAATATGACAGGATGCAATTTAAGGAAGGCTTGGCTACTATTTTTAGCTAGTTGAGCAGCCATGTTGGGTTTCATTTTTTTTGCTCATAGTTTCTGCTTTAGCATATATGTAGACAAGGTTGTTGTTTAGTTTCCACAGTTAGTATGCCGACAATACAGGGTGTGTATATATATATATATATACACACACACAACACATATATATGCATATACACACACACACACACACATATATATATATATATATATACACACACACACATATATACACACTGCTTGTGGTTTACCGAACTTCTTAACTGTGTACTTGTTGCTGTTGTTATATAGTCTCTGGCTGATCCATTCTAGACAAGTGTTGTAGGACTGTTACTGGTGCACCATTTCTAGACATTGTTCTTTATTGTTGTTGTTGCTGCTGCATAGTCCATGACTTTAGGCCTCTAGACAGAGAGAATGGAAACAAATAAGCTTTTAACATATTTAGTAGTCACTTAGTGCTATCAGACACAGATTAATCTGCTTTTGTCATTATCTGGAGATATTCCTGAACTAATACCAAAGAGATTTCAGAGTTTGTTGGTTTATGGTTCCTAGGCAAACAGCTTGGGTTGGAGTGAGCTTGAAAATAGTCATTCTAACATACTTTTTGGGTCATATATATATATTATATATATATATATATGTCTTTATATATGTATGTATGTATGTATGTATGTATGTATGTATATATATATATATATATATATATATATATATATTATATATATATATAATATATATATATATATAATATATATATATGAATATAAATGTATGTATAATATATATATATGAATATAAATGTATGTATTATATATATATATATGAATATAAATGTATGTATATATATATATGTCTTTATATATGTATGTATGTATGTATGTATGTATATATATATTATATATATATATGTATATAATGTATATGTATGCATGTACATAAATCTACAAACATACTTACATGTGCATGTGTGTGTATACACACATAGACTTGTACAGATACATATATATATATATATATATATATATATACACACACACATACATACATACATCCATACATAATCAGTTGTATAAGAAATATAAGTGAAAGCGTCAGCGCACTATGTTCTCGATCCAAATCATCTGCTATAGAGATCTCAAGATTATTATATGCTTAGTTCTGTCACATGATATTCCTCCTTCCTACTCACACACACACACACACACACACACTTTCACACTCACATATTTCTCTGTGTGCATATGTATCTGTGGAACAGTACCTCAGTTACTTGCAGGGTATGGAAACTAAATACTGGTATTCCATAAGCTTTTCGCATGTGTGATAAGTAGTAAATGTGCTAATTTGCTATAATTACACATACTCATTTACAAATTGTATTATAATTTGAAATTCTATGAGAAACAAAATGAATTTCTAAATTGAGAGGCAGTGTAACGAGGTATCGTAAATCCTATGTCCTTGCCATCTAAAATAGTCTCCTTGATGTCATCATCATCTTCATCATTGTGTGTCTGCTTTTCCATGCTTGCATGTGTCAAATGGAATCTGTTAAGGCAGGTTTTCCATGGCTGGATACTCTTCCTGTTGCCAACCCTCACCTGTTTCCGAGCACTCTTTTACTTGTTTCACTCATTTGACTGCGGCCATGTCAGAGCACCACCTTTAGTTGAACAAATCAATCCCAGGACTTATTCTTTGTAAGCCCAATACTTATTCTATCGGTCTCTTTTACCAAACCGCTAAGTTATGGGGACGTAAACGCACCAGCATCGGTTGTCAAGCGATGTTGGGGGTACAAACACACAGACAAGCATATATACACATACATATATACAACGGGCTTCTTTCAGTTTCCGTCTACCAAATCCACTCACAAGGCTTTGGTTGGCCCGAGGCTATAGTAGAAGACACTTACCCAAGGTATCACACAGTGGGAATGAACCTGTAACTATGTGGTTGGTAAGCAAGCTACTTACCACACAGCCACTCCTGCACCTACATTTCCCCATTGCCAGACATGTTTTTCATGTAAGACTGGAAACATACAACCTCACTTGTATAACAGGGATGCTCATTTACAACCATCACATGATCTCAAGATAACGGTACACATAAATACATACACACACATCTTTTGTTGGCTAGAGGCTATCGCAGAAGACACCTGTTTAAGGTACCAAGCAGTGGGACTAAACCTGGAACTATGTGGTTGGGAAGCAGATTTCTTACCAAACAGTTATACCTGTGCCTATAAATAATGAAGTTCTTTAAAGAAATATAGACAGGTGTTATTTTATCAAAACATTTTTTTGAAAACGAAACTTTAATAAACACTTTTCTAATTAATCATCCATACTCTGTAATTGAAAAGAAAAAAAAGAAAAAACAAAAATAGTGAAAATTGATATTTGTCCTTTGTTTTTATTTAGAATTTAAAAAAATAAACTGCAACGTAAAAATACTGAGTCAAAATAATAAATGACATATATTGATTTTTAAAACTATTTTTCACCCTCTGTTAGAATTATTAAATTCCAAGAAATATTTATAGTGTATTGAATTATTCTCTTTCAATTGCGACAATGTGAACTTAAGTGAGTTCTACAATGTAAGATGTAAAGTTTCTAGAAAGTTGTCTGAAAACCTTGTTTAGAATCTAGCATCATGGCTGTGTGGTAAGAAGTTTGCTTCCTGATCACATTGTTCTGGGTTCAGTCCTTGGGAAAGGTTTTTTTTTACTGTAACCTCAGGTTGACAAAAGCTTTATGAGTGGATTTGGTAGACAGAAACCAAAAGAAGCCCATTGGATATATACATATATATATATATATATTTCTGTGTGTGTCTGTGTTTGTCCCCCACTGCACCTTGACAACTGGTGTTAGTGTGTTGATGCCCCTTAACATAGCAGTTCAGCAAAAGAGACCGACAGAATAAGTACCAGGCTTAAAAGTGAGTAATGGGGTCAATTAATTCGAGTAAAACTTCTTCAAGTCAGTACTCTAGCATGGCCACAGTCTAATGACTGAAACAAGTAAAAGATAAAGCTCTTCTTGTTCACTCACATGAAGACATGTATGTGGTCTAGTGGTTAGAGTATTAGATTCATGATCATATGGTCATGGTTTCAATTCCTGTACCAGGCAGTACATTGAGCAAAGCACTTCTTCACATTTTTCCAGTCTACTCAGCTGAAAATAAGTACCAGTTGAGTCCTTATGCAGCCCTGTCTCCCTGTAGCTTTCGTATCTTGAATATTCTATGACAGGGGTCCCTAAACTTTTTAGACCATCAACCCCTTCATGGAATCCTTGACCACCCTCCATTGACCCCCCCCCCCAGGCATGTACGAGAAAATAAATAAATAAATAATAATAATTAAGTAGATGTGCGTTCATCAACCTCTTAAATAGTCCCATCAACCTCCAGGGGTCAATATCGACCACTTTGGCGACCCCTGTTCTATGAGGTCAAAGGAGAGAAAGCCAAGGGGCTGTCCATGTCTGTTTGCAACTACAGAGGTACCTAAAACAATTAACAAAAGCATTGTACATGCTTCCAAGTTTTATTTACTTGCAAGTGATGGTTATGGTTTTTGTTTGTTTTGGAGAAAATGTGAATGTCTGAATCCCTTTGTTCCCATTGAACTCTCAGAACAATTGGAAAAATTACTATTTCACTTTTAGCAAAATATTTCACTTCATAAAATGTTCAGTTGATATGTCACAGGTAATGTCACGCTGGTGGTTTCCAAAAAAACAATGAAACAGTGCTAGACCATCAATCATCATCATCATCATCGTTTAACGTCCGTTCTCCATGCTAGCATGGGTTGGACGGTTCGACCAGGGATCTGGGAAGCCAGAAGGCTGCACCAGGCTCCGGTCTTATCTGGCAATGTTTCTACAGCTGGATGCCCTTCCTAACGCCAACCACTCCGTGAGTGTAGTGGGTGCTTTTTACGTGCCACCTGCACTGGTGCCAGGCGAGGCTGGCATCAGCCACGGTCGGATTGGTGCATTTTACATGCCACCTGCACGGAAGCCAGTTGAGGCGGTACTGGCTTCAGCCACAATTCGGATGGTGCTTTTTACGTGCCACCGACACTAGAAATTTTAAGAACTTTGTATTAAGTAAACAACAACAACAAAAAAAGTTAAACATATTTTTCCTTATAATTCCTTAATTTTAATTTCAAATTTCTAATCCTACCAAATATTATAACTAGATGATTATCTCCCTTGTAGTAGCTGTAACCATTTGGGGAATCGCGTGTATTTTATAGTGTAATCTTTCTGAAATACTAACGTGAATTTTATATTTTCTAAAGGGAAGAAAATGTGAACTTGAACAGGCCTTACATATAATGGCTCTCTACTCATTTAATTGTTACTAAGTAATGTTTAATTATCATAATTTTAAATTAAAATTAATAACAAGCCAGAAGCAAAATATTTTGAATTTTTTAATAAATTTTTATTCTATAATCTCTTAGCAAATAAATTTTTCAAACCTGACTTCTTTTCTACTTTTTTTTTTGGCTATATTTCTGAACCAATCTCCCCTCTTTCTCTGTCTCTCTCTCCTTTTTTTATCTTTTCTTTATTTTTTTTTTCTTGATGTTAATTGAAAGTAAACTCATGGAGTTGGAAGAATGTAAACTGATACATTGGTAGTAAGATAGGGTTATTTATTTTTAGTCAAGTGTTTGTTTCTGGGTAGAAATTTCTCTGACCATAATCTAGCATCCGCCCCCTCCAGCCCCACCATCACCTCTTTATCTCTGAACATCACCCACTTAGCGAACCTTTATATTGCAAATTAATTGCCAACATAGACTAATACTTTGGGTTGTGTGGTTATGTGTGTGTGTATTAAGCTTCTGCTTCTGGTGCTTAATGTTATGTATTTATACTCCAGATTGTTCTGAGGTAAATAAGGTATTCTGTGTCTGTGTAAATAAGCTATCCAATAACACTGCATCAACCTTAAAAGTAAGAAAATCACTAAATAAACGAACGATATATTATATTTCTAATGAAGTGCACTAGAATTGCGCTAGTTAATAGTGAAGAGTGAATGAAGTCGGTGTTTTTTGGCAAAGGAATTGATGTTTAAGATTTTGATTATCAAAATATTCCACTAGGAACATTCTTCCATGCATTTATCTATCTGTCTATCTATCCATCTCTATCTATCTATTTGTCTATCTATCCATCTGTCTATCTATTTATCTATATATCCACCTGTCTATCTATCTATTTATCTATCCATCTGTCTATCTATCTATTTATCTATCCTTTTATCTATCTGTCTATCTATCCATCTGTCTATCCTTTTATCTATCTGTCTATCTACCCATCCATAAATCTTTTTATCTATCTATTCACATGCACACACACAAACACACACACACACACACACACACACACACACACACACACACCTATTTCTGTTGGTAACTAGTATAAATTAGACTACCTCATGAATGTATGTACATATGTATGTGAGCACATACATGTACACACATATATTCAAACACTCAGATTTATACACACAAGCAGGTTTTATATTAAAGAAAGGTATGTTTTTGTTTTATATCATTTTCTTATATCAACACTAGCAGTATCGCCCGGCGTTGCTCAGGTTTGTAAGGGAAATAACTATAAAGCATTTTTAGAGAGTTATAGCCAAAAAATAGCAAAAAAATGGAAAAAAAATGATGGTAAATTTTTTTGAGAGTTAAAAAAGGTGGAGTTGCGTCCCCTAGACGGTCTGTGGTTTGGGTTTCTGATTCTCGACCCCATGTCGAATTTATCGATTTTTTTCAGAACTGAGGGAACTTTTCAAAATTTTCGCTGCGTTAGTTTTGAATTATGACATTGGGCTATGTGTGTGTCAAGTTTCATCAGAATCGGTTGAAAGCCGTGGTCAGAGTGAGGGTACGAGAAAACAGACACACAGAAAACGCACAGACAAACTGCCGTTTATATAGAGAGAGATTTCAATTAAACCAAGGAAATTGACTTTCTGTTGTTACATTCCTGAGGTAAGGACGTTGGACCAGAAACAAAACAAAAGTACAAAATATCAAACTAAATGACTTTAGTTATGGTGCATCTACATTCCAGGTTCAAATCCCATTGGAGTCTCAGAGATCGATAAAATAAGTACCACTCTATAACCAGAACTGACACAAATATGTACAGTCCACCACTTCAGTTTTCCTATTTAGTGTCAATACAGTATGATACTATTTCTCAGTAAGACTTGTTCAGCTCCTTCCTAGCAAACCAGTGTCTCAAATGTAACCAACCTGATGTATAGGAATGCTTTATCAATATTCTAGCCATGGCTGTCCTTCCATAGAGTAAGGTTGGTGTTTAAACTTTAAACCATCCATATCCAGCCAAAATATTTTATATGTTTTATATTCAAAGTGGCCAGATCTAGCCCCTCACACATATATCCTATAACAGTAGTTCCTAAACTTTTCCCTACTCGGGACCCTGGTGCAGCCGTCTGGCTCACCAGTCTTCAGTCAAACCGTTCAACCCATGCCAGCATGAAAAGCAGACATTAAACAATGACGATGATGATCAATTTTGCCTTTCATCCTTTCTGGGTCAATAAAAAAAGCTATCAGTTGAGCAATGGAGGTCAATGTATTCAACTTGCTCCTTCCTCTGAAGATCCTGGGTTTGTGCCAAAATTTGGAACCATTATTACCTGATGATTAATAATATTTTTCAGCTGCATTTATAATATGTTGAAGTTCCCCTCTTGATCCATGTCTTATTTTGAAACTTATACAGGGAAAAATTGCTGGGAGGGGTTTGGCTGTTGAAGGTTAATTGACTATTTAGAAATTTACATCCTGGTTTTTCGGTAAGTATGGAATTGGTGCCAGTTGTATACTGCCAGACTTCAAAAGTATGCTTAATTGTCCATTAATAAATTCATCATTCATTCATTAATCATTATCATTTAACATCTAGTTTCCATGCTGACATGGGTTAGATGAGTTGACTTGATCTGAGGAGTTGGAGGATGGCATCATACTCCAATGTATATTTTGGCAAGATTCCTATGACTGGATACTCTCCCTTATGCCAACCACCCGTTAGAATGTACTTGGTGCTCTTTTTCATGGTACCAACAAAAGTATAGGTCACCTCATCTCGTAACTTGTATGCCTAAAACAGTTCCTATAATTGAAGGAGAGCAGAAGAAAGATATATATATATATATATATATAATGTATGTATATATATAATGTATGTATGTATGTATATACGTATATACTCTTTTTTTTTTTTTTTACTCTTTTTACTTGTTTCAGTCATTTGACTGCGGCCATGCTGGAGCACCGCCTTTAGTCGAGAAAATCGACCCCGGGACTTATTCTTTGTAAGCCCAGTACTTATTCTATCAGTCTCTTTTGCCGAACTGCTAAGTGACGGGAGACGTAAACACACCAGCATCGGTTGTTAAGCAATGCTAGGGGGACAAACACAAACACATACACACACACATATATATATACATATATACGACAGGCTTCTTTCAGTTTCCGTCTACCAAATCCACTCACAAGGCTTTGGTCAGCCCGGGACTATAGCAGAAGACACTTGCCCAAGATGCCACGCAGTGGGACTGAACCCAGAACCATGTGGTTGGTTAGCAAGCTTCTTACCACACGGCCATATAATGTATGTAGATATATATATGTATATATAAATATATATGATGGGCTTCTTTTCAGTTTCCATCTACCAGATCCACTCACAAGGCTTTGGTTGGCCCGAGGCTATAGTAGAAGACACTTGCTCAAGGTGCTACGCAGTGGGACTGAACCTGGAACCATGTGGTTGGGAAGCAAGCTTCTTTTCTACACGGCCACGCCTGCACCTATATGTATACTTTATCATTTATTGAATGGTTGTGCCATTTGTTTTGTTCATTTAACTTCCTTCAATACAGCTGGCCAGAAGAAATAACAAAACTGAACATTCACCCAGGTAAAATCCACAAACAGCCCCTGGATCTACAGTAATCCGTAACCAGAATATTTTTGACATAGGATGCGTTCATGAAAGAAGAGCCATGTCTCTGATCTTTTCCCCTTTTCACCTCCAACTATGGATGCTTAGTTAAGAACATTTAAAGGTCAATGTCCACAGGGAAGGGGTAATGTGAGGAGTGGGGGTGGAGAGGAGGGAATTAAACATAATGGCTGGGTTGTTAATGTTATTTTGTGGTTTTGTTTACCAGACATTCCTAACAATTTGTTAGCTGATTCAGATGTCATAGTGTGACACACATATTTATCTATCATGTATGTATATATATATATATATATATATATATATATATATATGCGTATGAATATGTGTGCTTATGTGTAATTGTGTGTGTGTGCAAATGTATATCTGTGTATGCATGCATGTACATGTCTGAAAATCTATACATTTGTGGGTTTGACAGGAGCTGGCCAGGCAGAAGGCTATGCTTATATATGTGTGTATAGATATATTTATGTATGTATGTAGATGTAGATAGATATATATATATATATATATATATATATAATATATATATATATGCGTATGAATATGTGTGCTTATGTGTAATTGTGTGTGTGTGCAAATGTATATCTGTGTATGCATGCATGTACATGTCTGAAAATCTATACATTTGTGGGTTTGACAGGAGCTGGCCAGGCAGAAGGCTATGCTATATATGTGTGTATAGATATATTTATGTATGTATGTAGATGTAGATAGATATATATATATATATATATATATAATATATATATATATAGATAGATAGATTTATGTATGTAGATATATATGTGTGTGTGTATAGATAGATAGATAAATAGATAGATATATTTATGTATGTATGTGTATATAGAGAGATAGATATATTTATGTATGTGTATGTAGATATAGATATATTAAGGCAGCGAGCTGGCAGAAACGTTAGCACGCCGGGCAAAATGCGTAGCCGTATTTCGTCTGCCGTTATGTTCTGGGTTCAAATTCCGCCAAGGTCAACTTTGCCTTTCATCCTTTCGGGGTCGATAAATTAAGTACCAGTTACGCACTGGGTCGATGTAATCGACTTAATCCGTTTGTCTGTCCTTCTTTGTCCCCTCTATGTTTAGCCCCTTGTGGGTAGTAAAGAAATATATATTAATGTGTGTGTGTGTGTGTGTTGTGATCTAGTAGATACAGATCACTGAGATAAGTACCAGACTGAAATAAGTGCTGGTGATGGCCCAATATAGCTAAAAGAATATTCTTGTTCAAGATTTGAATTCATAAATCAGGATTTTATAACTCTTACCCTACTTTACCCCAACTTCTATCCCACAAATTTTCTGTGTCTCCTCCCCCTGTCTTTTTGTACCACTACTATAATGGCCTCTGCTCTTTTTGATACTGGCTGGGGCTCATTCACTCTCATTCAAGCTCCTCATCACTGCATTGTCTTTCATCTTCTCATCACCTTATTGTATCATCCCCACAGGTTCTGTGCTAACTACTTCACCCAGTCCTTCTACCCCCATCTGTTGACCTGATGAAATATCTCCCCTGACCATTTTTTCTTGCAGTTGTCCAAGAGGAACCTCAGCCATATTGAAGTCTTAGGTCTCTGAGTGCCAGCAAAAGACTTAGACACAGTCCCTTCCTCTTGACCCTATCTTTTGTCTTTTACTTGTTTCATTCATTGGACAGTGACCATACTGGAGCATTGCTTTGGAGAGTTTAGTCAAACAAACCGACGCTAGTACTTATGTTTTAAGTTTGGTACTGATGCTATTGGTCTCTGAAACTGAAATGTTCAGTCGAGGGGATGTAAACAAACTAACACCTGTTGTTGAGTGGGGAGAAGGAAACAAACATAGACACACACACACACACACACATACCTGTACGTCTATGATGGGCTTCTACATATAGTTTCCATCTACCAAATTCTCTCACAATTCATTCCTTAGCCTGAAGTTACAATAGAAGACACCTTTCCAAGGTGCTGCACTGTGGGACTGAATCCACAACCATGTGGTTACTAGGTGAATGTCTTACCCACACAGCCATGCCTGAGCTGATGTAGTCAAATAGGAATACTTTGGCTTTTCTTTTCTTTTAATAATTTTTGTAGTAGAACTGTCAATCAAAATTTTGTTGTATTTATGTTTGGAACTCATCTTTGATTAATATCGACTGAGTGACAGACATACTTATAACTTATGACACTTTATTTAATGTTTTCAAGGCAAGTCTATTCTTTATATATATATATATGTGTGTGTGTGTGTATTCAGATGAATATCTTTGTTTAAAGACACTGCTTAGTAAGCATCATTCTGTTTATAAACTAATATCTACAAAGATGTGGTCACTTCAGCAGATGTAGACAGTAAAGTTCTCTTTACCAAACTGGCCTACATTTATAATAATAATAATAATGAAATTATTGTATACAGTGCTCAGGTGCACCACACCTTGTCAAAAGTGTGTATAAAGCATATGCAGTAATGTACAAATGTCTGGGAAGTGAACAGTGCATGAGTCAGATAGATGCTTGCGTGTGTATGGAGGGGAGAAAATCAGGTGTAGTGTTGGCGATCTCAGGAAGCATGGACGTTTTGAAGGATGCAGTGCTCCGACAACTAACAACTGATGCCAGCAGTTTGAACCAATCTCTCTTAATCTACAGACAATTCTATATTTGTTATGGAAACTGAAATCAGATTCACTTGGTTTACTAACTGATACTCATCTGTGTGTGTGTGTTATTGCGATATATGTTGACAAGTTCTGATAAGCTCTCCATTTGCTGGGAATTTTTTGAACCATCGAAAGCAACTCGGGGACAACAGCCACCAGGAGTTGATGATGACATCACTCCTGTTTTTTATGCAGTCTCCTGCATTCGGGTTCAAAGCGCTCTACTCCATTCTTACACACGGACTTCCAAGCCTTTCCAGTTAACTGCCAGAGCCTCCAACCAATTGGGAGGGACACAACATAAAATGAGAGACTGCTTGATATGATCATGAAAACGAAGTTTTGGGCATCCATGAGGCCTACCTCCAGTCCTGGTCTCACTGAATAGGACCATTACTACATCACATGACACTGCACCATACCACATCATACTACAGTACAGCATACACACCACCACATCGCATGACAGTTTATCTATCGGTTTATCAAGAACAATGCTGCCTTCGAGAATTGATTTGACTGATCACAGAATTTATTCAAATTTAGAGATCACATTTAATTATCTTACTCTACCTGAAGCAAAATAATTGCCAAATATATAATACTCGTGCACTGGTTTTATTTTATACTTCAACACATAAGCATCTCAAGTATTTCTTTTATGATAAACTATGTAGTTTAAAAAATGACTAAAGGATATTATAACTTCTTTTTTTCTCTATAATCCCTCCTTTTACTTTCATTTTTTACAGCTTATTTCCTGTTTTGCTCTGTTTTTTTTTGGTTTCTTTTCTCTTATCTGTTTTTCATTCTGTTTCCCTCATCCTCTTTCTGCTTGTCTCTCTTGATTTGTACAATTTCTAATTTCTATTTCTTCCAGAATTACCCTTTGGTTGGGAGAAAGTTGAAGATAGCCACTATGGAACCTATTACATTGAGTAAGTAGATGTGTATCTTTTTTTTTATCTCAGCCAACCCCTGCACACAGTTACGTATTGTCCTTCTTTAAGACAACCCATGCTAGCTACATCTGGTGTCTTAAGATAAAAACATTGTTGTTGGTATTGTACTCTTCAGCAAAGCTTCATTTAAAAAAATTATATATATATATATATAAAGAAGTTCATATATATATATATATATATATATATATATATAGGGAGAATTCATGAAAAAAACAAAATACAAAGACAGGTGGTGTAGAAAATAAACAGATGTATTAGTATAATGCTCGGGAATTGAAAAAGTCTTTAATGTTTTGAGCCTATGCTCTTCCACAGGAAGGAACACAGAAACAAGGGGAGGAGAAAGGAGAGAAAAAAAAATATATATATATGGACTTCTTTCCATTTCAGTCTACCAAATTTATTCACAAGGCTTTGGTCAGCCTGGTACTTAAGTAGAAGGCATTTGCTCAAGATTCTCTGCAGTGAGACTGAACCTGAAGTCATGTGGCTGCAAAGCAAACTCCTTAACCACACAGCTATGCCTGCATCTCTATTTGTTTTATGCTAATATTTAGGGAAGTAATGAAAACTGATTTTCTTATCTCTACAGCTTGAGCTGGAACAAAAAAAGAAATAGAGAGAGAGATACACACACACACACACACACACACACACACACAGGGGAGAAAAAGAAATTTTAAAAAAGAAAGAAGAAAGAATCTCTCAAATTCCAGACCCAAATTTCTGAGATATTTTCATCCTCTGTATATTTTGCTATTTGTATTCTTCCACTATAAACAATAGCAAACCTCATTATTGTGTCACTGAGAAGAAATTGGAACATTATTCTCTTTAGAACATATTTGTTAGACTTCATATTAACTGTACTTTGTTTCAAGGAATAAAAAGAATTTGATGTCAAAAATGAGTCAGAGGTCATGAAAATTATACACATACAGATATTCATACATATCTCCCCCAAATTCCACCGCTATGTATATATGTGCATGTTTGTGTATGTGTGTGTGTGTATGTATGCATATATATATATATATATAATATATACACACACACACACACACACTCACACACTGTACTTGAGGAGACCTATTGAGTCAAGTACATCAGCATAAAAAAATCAAATGGAAATTGTAGTTGTGATACCTATGCCAGTATCACGTAAAAATCACCAACTGATCATGGCCATTTGCCAGCCTCCTCTGGCCCCTGTGCTGGTGGCACATAAAAAGCACCCACTACACTCACGGAGTGGTTGGCGTTAGGAAGGGCATCCAGCTGTAGAAACACTGCCAGATCAGACTGGAGCCTGGTGCAGCCTCCTGGCTTCCCAGACCCCGGTCGAACCGTCCAATCCATGCCAGCATGGAAAACGGATGTTAAACGATGATGATGATATATAAAAGGAACACAGAAAATATAATTGGTATTAATGCTTTATATAATGTACATATGTTTCATTAAACCAGCAAAACATGAATTAAATCAGCATTAAACAGAGTTGCCTGAACAAATGCTGACAGCCCCATTCATTGCAGTTGTGTGTGAAGTTGACCTTCCATGCCCATACCTTTTGGTAATGTGCACCACACCTTTCAACACACCATTTTGATGTGTGCATATACATATACCTAAAACTCTAAAATTAGATATAAATAGCTAAACTACATATTTTAAGGCCTTCAATGTTTAAAACTTTAAAACAGATTTAAATACTTCCAGTTGGAAAAGCTACATAAGATGAAACCAAAAAGAAAATATTAGAACATGATTTAACCAACAGAGTTATTACTTCAGGTACAAATATAGGGAAAATACTACTGCACACTTTATATTTGGGACGTAAAGACAGAAATCTATAATTTCAAAATTAATTGGTCATTTATTGAAATTGTATCCTTGTACCATGGATTCAGATGCTTTTTGTATTAATTTGAGAAGTTAAAAGGAAAGGAGCACTCCGTCGGTTACAATGACGAGGGTCCCAGCTGATACGATCAACGGAACAGCGTGCTCGTGAAATTAACGTGCAAGTGGCTGAGCATTCCACAGACACGTGCACCCTTAACATAGTTCTCAGGGTAAATTCAGTGTGACACAGAGTGTGACAAGGCTGGGCCCTTTGAAATACAGGTACTACTCATTTTTGCCAGCTAAGTAGACTGGAGCAATGTGAAATGAAGTGTCTTGCTCAAGGACTCAACGCATCGCTAGAAATTGAACTCATGACCTTACGATCATGAACCAAATGCCCTAACCACTAACCTACGCATCTTCACAATTTGAGAAGTACAATACACCAATGCAATAATTACAATATACTAATGCAGCCAATTAAATAATTGAACCCAAAACAAGAAGTAGTCTCATTAGAGAAAGTACATTTTTCAAACATTCACTTTGCTTACCAAATAATTTTGTAATAGTCTTTTATTACCATCAGTCATACACTAAGTCTACATACCTTCTGTAGATTATTTATATTACCTTATATTCTCAGAACTCACTTTTATTGTCATCAACAGCCTTTCTACATCCCACTTTTTGTCACTGCCAATGTGGTTACAAATCGTTCCCTTTACTGGTGACTACTTTATCAATTGTGACACCTTGCTTCAACTCCATCCACCTTTATTCACACCTTCACTAAATGTAACTAACTCTGTATATTCTTATGCACATCCATGCCACCTAAATCTGATTCCAGAAGCAGGAGAAGAACATCAATATATGTGCTTGATGTGCTTCTGCTCTGTACTAAAGAATAAAAGCAAAACTTGCATGCGTTTACTCATGGAAATTGCCACAACTTTCAACTGCTAACCAACCTGTCAGAATGAATGTATATACAAACGTGGAATTGTGTGTCTATATGCTTGCCCCTCTATGTATATTATGTATAGATGTGTGTGTGTGTGTGTAAATATATATATATATATATATATATATAACTAATCATCATTTAATGTCTGCCTTCCAAATTGGCATGTATATACATACATATATATATATATATATATATATATATACACACATATATATATATATAATATATATATATATATACATAATCATTTCACGTCTGCCTTCCATATTGACATGTATATATATATATATATATATATATATACACACACACACACATAAACACATGCATGTCATCAACCACTTGATATACCTCTATTGCTTCATGTCTAGAATTCAACCTTTAAGATGAAGAGCATTGAAAGATAAACTTACACGCACACACACGCACATGCGCGCTATTGAACTACACGAATTATAATGACAGAGTGATATCTGAACATATAAGCACATGTAAATGTTTGCGTATGCAACATTACATAAGCATTGTGATTATAGATATGAAAGTATGTATGTGGGGTGGGGGTTCATGTGTGAGAGCAAGAATGTGTGTGTGTTTGTTGGAACAAATAACTACAAACTTGGAAAAAGAACTAGATATGAAGTAAAAGCATGATAGAGATGTACAGTATGACATATTTGTATATATCGTCATCATCGTCTGCCTTCCATGCTGGCATGAGTTAGACAGTTTGACAGAGGTCTGGAGAGCCAGAGGACTGTGCCAAGCTCCACTGCATGCTTCAGCATGGCTCTTAAGGCTGGATGCCCTTCTTAATGCCAACCACTTTATAGAGTGGACTGGATGGTTTTTACTTGGCACCAGTATCAGTGAAGTGACTCCCCTTCCCCTACAAGGTGTAAGTGCTCATGTAGCTCCTCTAAAGAACCTGCACTGCCCCGTCCCCTTTTCACGTAGTTCATTCCCAATGTGCACTGGTATGAAACTGATGCACCCTTGCCCTAGGGTTTGTAGTTCTGCAAGGTGCATGGAGACCTCAATAATACAGCTGACATGAAAGAAACACCCAGTCCATGATGTAAAATGGTTGGTGTGAGGAAAGGCATCCAGCCATAGAAACCATGTCAAAATAGACAATGGAGCACAATGCAGTCATCGTATCCTTGTCAACCCCGTGTCAGCAGGGAAAATGGGTGTTAACATGAATAAATCTAAACGAAAGGATTGAAAATATTAATGAGTATGTACACACACGGACACAGGCACAGACACACATATATATTCACACACACACACACATCATTTTCATTACCATCATGGTCTTCTTTCCAACTACTCCCACCCTTATATAATGTGGGATAGCCAGTGCCGCCCTGACTGGCTTCTGTGCTGGTCGCACGTAAAAAGCACCAACCAATCATGGTTGCTGCCAGCCTCCTCTGGCCCCTGTGCTGGTGGCACATAAAAAGCACCCACTACACTCTCCGAGTGGTTGGCGTTAGGAAGGGCATCCAGCTGTAGAAACACTGCCAGATTAGACTGGAGCCTGGTGCAACCTCCTGGCTTTCCAGACCCCGGTCAAACCATCCAACCCATGCCAGCATGGAAAACGGACGTTAAACGATGATGATGATACCTCTATCATACACCCGATTGAAGGGCAGCTTCTCAACATCTGACAGAAAGCCACCTCCCTTTCTAATACAACCCCACTCAGTCAAGGGTTTTTTTTCCTTGTCTTGGGAATTACTTGACTTCTCTAATGCCAGTGTCTGGAAAGAATGCACCCAGTGCACTCTGTGAAGTGAATGGCATTACAAAAAGCATTCAGCTGTAGAAATCATGCCAAGACAAACTGGAGTTCAGTGCAGTCCTCCAGATCATCAGGTTAAACCATCCAACCCATACCAGCATGGAAAATGGATGTTAAATGATGATGATGATGTGTACACCCACATACATACACACACACAGACTCACACACATGAACAGAGCAGATGCTTGACCTCTTCCACTTATAACCATATGAATACATATGCCTACAATGGAAATTTGACCTTTGCTATAACATTAAGGTTTGCATGGACATATTTTTGACATTCACATTGTTCAGCATAACTTTTTTTTTTCGGTTTTTTTTTCTGAGTGACCCCTCACCACCAAAACTAAAAACAAAAAATTTTGTTTCTTAACCAGGTTATTACTATGATTTAATTTTCAAATGACTTTTAGGTCAGTGCTTATGTGTTTTTTAAAAAAAACTTTTGAAAGAGAACATATTATTAATACTGAATCCATGAGAGTCAAGTGAAGTTTACAAACACACTTCACTGCCAGATCAACAACAGCAACAAAATGGGTTTACTAAAGCAATTAGCATCCAAAACAATATTAAGGTATTTCTTTCAACATTGTTAGCAATTTCCATTTAAATTTGTTTTCCTTTGAATGATTTTGCATATATCTTTTAACTGAAATCATATATATGTGTGTGCTAACGTATGTATCAATGTGTGTGTGTGTACACTAATATTGAACTTACCACCACATTGGTGGATTAAATCATCATTTATTTGTGCATTAACAAGGTTACCAATGATTTCATGTAAAGAGGAATCTTAACAATTATCAAGCCTGTCACATGGAAATGTTTGTACTTGTCTCCATTTTGATAACTGTCAAGAGATTCCTTTTTACATGAAACCATTGGTAGCTTTGTTAACCCACTAAGTGTGTGTTTGTGTATATCATCATCTTCATCATCGTTTAACGTTCGTTTTCCATGCTGGTATGGGTTGGACGGTTTGACTGAGGACTGACAAGCCTGGAGGCTGCGCCATGCTCCAATCTGATCTGGTGAGGTTTCTACAGCTGGATGCCCTTCCTAATGCCAACCACTCCGAGAATGAGGTGGATGTTTTTTATGTGCCATTGGCATGAGGGCCAGTAAGGCAGGACTGGCATCGATCATGTTCGGATGGTGCTTTTTATGTGTCACCAGCACAGGAACCAGTCTGGTGGCACTGTCATTGACCATGCTCAAATATACATACATACATACATACATATATGTGTGTGTGTGTGTGTGTGTGTGTGTGTGTGTATATATATATATAATTTTTAAAAGGAAAAGGTTGACAGTGACTGAAGTCACTGTCTATATGCAACTATCACATAAGATCAAGACAATATTGTACACACACACACACACACAATCTCACTCTCTTTCTCTCCCTCCCTCTCTCTCCCCTTTCAGTTTGTTTATCAAATCCACTCTCAAAGCTTTGGTTTGCTCAGAGTTGTTGTGGCCAAATTGTCATACAGTGGGACTGAACCCAAAACCATATGGTTGCAAGCAAGCTCCTTAACCACACAGCCATGCCAGTGTTTGTCTATTTAATCATTTAATGATTTATTCATTTGCAGTCATGTGAATAAACGGACACAATATGAAAATCCTGTAGCCCAAGCTAAAAAGTCGCAAATTCCAGGTAAGCTGTTAGATCTGACTTTATTTCTTGTGTGTTGTTCTTGTTGTTATTGTTATTATTATTATTATTATTATTATTATTATTATTGGTATTGATACTTCAGGAGGCGTTTTAGTGGAGTTGGTAAGTTATAGGTGAACCAAATCAGCAAACTGATTATTCTGGTGACTTGTGCTTACAAGAGAGCCTCTTTGTAGTCTGCTCAGTTTGCTAGAAGTAGCAACCAAAAAATCCTTGAAATCACATCCTATCTTTAGAAAGACTCTGTGTCGCTTACAACTTCTTGTAGACATGACACCCATCACCTTTCAGTAATTGGGTGGAATCTGGATGTCGAGTTCACAATGCTAGATCAGATACCACAAAATATTTTGGTCAATGCTCTAGCAATCACAGCTATACACGGCCTTCAATTAGTACCCTTTTATTTTTATCTGTCCCCCAAAAATTAAGGTAAATTTGACCTGGGTGAGATTTGAACTCAGGGCCCAAAGATTCAGAACAAATGCTACAAAGTGTTCTACTCAACAGTCTTATGACTACTAATTCATCTATATCTACTGGATATTATTGGTTAATACAGGGATTAACTCTTTGAGGACTAAAATAGACATAGGTTTTCAGTTTTAAAAGAAACTAGTAGTATCGCCCGGCATTGCTTGGGTTTGTTTCGACCCTTTAGAATTGGAATTTTTGAAAAGTAAAAATTTTGCATTATGTAGCTTGTTATTCTCTTTAAGTGAACATTTTTCTGGTTGAAATACACCGAAAAATGGCGATACAGTAGTCAAAAAATCGTAAAAAAATAAGGATTTTCATTGCAAAAAACACCTTTTTGATGTAAATAATTTTTGGTGTTAACATGGTCCGATTTGAATTTTATTTTCTACGGAATGAAGAGCAAGCCTTCTTCTATCATACTCCCAATTTTCATCAATTTGCATCGCAGGATCTACGGAGGAGATAGTGTTAGTTGAAGGCTACCAAGCCTGCCATACACAGACAACTTCAGCTTTATATATAGAGAGATGGAATAAGAGTGTGTGTGATGCTGATGTTGTTGTTTAACCCTTGGTAAGCCTTGATCAAAAAGACCTATGATCAAACATATACCACTTCTAAGACTAGCAGCAGCTGCATCATCTTACTGTTCATTTTTCCATGCTTGCATGGGTTGAGCAGAGCTTTTTAAGGGTTATTTTCTATGGCTGCTTGCTCCACCTGTTGCCTACACTCACCTGCTTCCAAGCAAGGTAATATTTCCCCATGGCTAGATATGTTTCCACAGAATATTGAAAACAAACAATACCGCTTGTAAGACAGTGATACTCGTTTACAACACTCATACTCTCATATCTTATCAAGACAAGGAAACACAAACTCACACACACACACACACACATGGTGGGCTTTTTTCAGTTTTTGTCTACCAAATCCACTCACAAGTTTGTTGGTCTGCCCTGGGCTATAATAAAAAGAAAACACCTGCTAAGGGGCCATGCAGTGGGCCTCAATCTAAAACCATGTGGTTGGGAAGTAAACTTTTCAGCCTTCCTTCATTTATTTATGATAGTAGCACATGTCATCAGAGGAAGACCTGTCTGCTATTTCTAACAAATCAAGTCACCACTTAGAAGCCTCCTCACTGGGGGTTGTGGGATGCTGAAGTCTATCTCAAAGGTCTTAAAGATAGAAGTGAAATGACTCTTAGTCATATACGAAGTTTTGCCATAACTTACCTCCTCACTACCCTGCCTACCTACCATCCTAGTGTTACTTAACCATGTTCTTAATTACTGTTAGACCATCTTCTAATTTACCTCTGATATACGCAGTTAAGCCAGATACATCTCAAATCTGTTTTTTTCCCCTTTTGTTCCATATTTATTTTATTGTTTTAAGATTTCTATTTAAACCTTGATTTTGAGGTTTCGGAAATTGAATATTATTTTGGAAGAAAATAGAAAACCAAATTAGAGAATATTGTTGTATTTAGGAATGGTCATTTTACCAGTTTAGCCAATAAAAACATGCGCACTATGTATTTGGTGTTATACAAAATACAAAATGGCTGACTGTTAGTAAGGAGAGACACACAAATAAGAAAGAAGAAAGCAAAGGACCACTGATGAGGTCACATGAGTGTGACGAAAGAACTCTGGCCGAAATAAGATTAAGATTAATGTAAAAAATAAATAACGCTGAAGCAAATTAACACCAAATATATAGTGCGTGTGTTTTTATTGGCTAAACTGGCAAAATGACCATTCTTAAATACAATATCTGTTTCAACACATGATTTCACATCAAAAATCTTGCAAAACAAATATATAAATGTAACAAATTAGAGAAGATTTCTTTAAGCAGGATAGATATTGTTAAAAGTTTGATTTTCAATTTAATCTGTTTGTTTTAATTTTTTTTTTATGTTCCTGATTTGTGTTATGGATTTTGTGTGTGTGTATGTGTGTTTGGTATTATTTTTCTTATCAATTGTCATATGCCATTTCTTTCACATTCAATTTAAGACTTCAAATGAATTTATTTTAATTAATATTTACTTAATTATAGAATTCTAAGTTAATCTCTTTCATTCTTGATTTAATTTCATTTCATTTGCACATTTTGTTTTCTATTAATAATTATTTAAATCCAGAGTCTCCAACCATTTGAATATTGTGGATAATATTTTATAAATATGATATTAATGTAATCTACAAAAATGAAAAATAATTAATCAATGCTATTAATTACATTTATACATTATTTTAAAATAAGAGAATAGCGACAGTTTAACCCATAAACCACTGGCTGGGAACTCTTGATTAAGATTTTCAGTGTAGCAATCACTGTGTTATTGTAACTTTTTGACTAACATTGATTATTTCACTCTTTAGTCAGAGCACTTAAACTATTTTTATTATTTAATGAAATATTATTTTTATTTATTATTATTATTATTATTATTATTAATTATTATTATTATCATCATCATCATCATCAAAACAGGAAGCTGGCAGAACTGTTAGCACACTGGACAAAATGCTTAGTGGCATTTCATTGGTCTTTATGTTCTGGGTTCAAATAACACTGCGGTCAGCTTTGCCTTTCGTCCTTTTGGGGTCGGTAAACAAAGTACCAGTTGAACACTAGGATCGATGTAATCAACTATCCCCCTCCCCCAAAATTGCTGGTCTTGTGCCAAAACTATCATTATTATTATTATTATTATTATTATTATTATTATTAAGGTAGTGAGCTGGCAGAATTGTAAGCGCACTAGGCAAAATGCTTAGTGGTATTTCATCTGTTGTTATGCTCTGAGTTCAAATTCCGCCAAGGTTGACTTTGCCTTTCGTCCTTTTGGGGTCGATAAATTAAATACCAGTGAAATTCTGGGGTCAATGTAATCGACGATTCCTGACCCCAAAATTTCAGGCCTTGTGCCTATTGTAAAAAAGATTATCATTATTATTATTATTATTATTATTATTATATTACTACTGCTACCACTACTACTACTACTGCTGCATGGAACATTAGTTAGCAGAGATGTTGTCATAAGACTTGATGACAAGTCTCCCCAATTCTCAAGAATCTTTCTTCGGTCGATTATTATTACTATTCAATAGCAGCAGTGGCAGCAGCATCATATCATAATTTATTTATTAATGTACATTGATTTATAGGATATTTGTATGCAATCCTTATAACCACCTTCACTTTGTGTGTTAGTTTTATATTTTCGTTTCTTTGAGTTTTTTTTTTTAAATTAATTGGGTTTTTTTTCCTAATCCTATGTGGCAAAGAAAGAAATTAGATATTAACACTATTATTGCTACCACAATTATTATTATTATTATTATTATTATTATTATCATTATTATTATTATTATTATTATCATCATCATTATTATTGTATCATGAAAAATCTTAACTTTATTTTGTTGGGTACGATGGAAAGTGTCAGCTCTCCACAGCCAGTAGAATAAGATGACACTTGTTTACTGACCATGCTTCAAGAACCCTTTTATTATTATTATTAATTATCATTACTTATGATTGAGTTATTTCAGTGTGAGAGTGTTGAATTATTTTGGCTTTGCTTTATTATTATTGTTATTGTTGTTATTATTATCATTATTATTATTATTATTATCGTTGTCACCTTCACAGATCTTCATTCAAATCTTCATGTAAACTTTTCATCTCATTCACAACAGTTGCATGTTTTTATCTAATCCCTAACCCTTCTTCCTTAAAAAAAAGTCTTGTTCCCTAAGAATCCTTCCCTCCTTGCATTAAAACCCTACTGGATTGTTTTTTTTATGCATCCTTATACTACTCTTTTTTTTTTTTACTTATAGAAATATTCCTCATAGTTGTTGCACATGTTAATTAATAAAAATTAATTATTGGTGCATTTTACTAATAAATGTTTAATTGAATATTCCTTATCACCCTTTCCTTGTTAGCTTAACATCTTATCTCCAATAAGGATCTAACATTATTATCACGTTATCTTCTCAGGCCTTGTGCCTGTAGTAGATAGGATTATTACATTATCTTCTATTTACACCATACCAGTCATTCCTCCGTTGTTGCACACACATACACACAAATGCGTTGAAGATAACACAGGCATGTTTCTCAGCAACATTTGATCTAATCTGTTTGCATTGCACCCATATTTGATAAATGAAAATAATTGGAGTAAAACCAGATTGTAAGAAAATTATTGGTGGGTTGCGTTGATAAAACAGAAATTTGTTAATGAAGTTACTTAAATTAAATTAGCGCTTACTTTATGGGGGAGACATGAGTTCTAACATTTCAAGGTAAGTCATGTTAAGATTTCATTCATATAGGGTGTGACACATGATTTATTAGTTAGATTATTCAGCTTAGAATCATAAGGCCAGGAGTTCAAATCCCAGTGGTACATTGTATCCTTGAGCAAGAACCTCTATTTCACGTTGCCCCAGTCCACTCAGGTGGCAAAAATGAGTTGTACCTGTAATTCAAAAGGGTCAGCTTTGTCACATTCTGTATCCTTCTGAATCATCCTGAGAACTATGTTAAGGATATGCATGTCTGTGGAGTACTCAGCCACTTGCATGTCAATTTTACAAGCAGGTTGTTCTGTTGGCCGGATCAAGTGGAACACTCTTCACCATAACCAATAAAGTGCCACCTACAGGGTGTGGTAGAAAATAGCCGTCTAAGTCTGCTAAGAATTTAATATTTCATTCATATCAAAAGCATTCTGTCTGCTTTGTAATGCTATGTATCTGGACTCACGACAACATGTTATTAGGTTCAATCCTTGATACAAGCATTGAGTTCCTTAATATGGTAAAATATTTTTGTTTGATTCAAGTCTATCCATCTTACAATGGACATCAAACTTATTTCACAATGGAAAATTTTATGAAGAGTATACAAATAATGAAAAAATAAAAAACTACTCCAGCAATTTGCAAATGTCTAAATATGTATACAAGGCATCCTTCTTGTGCCATAAGGAAAAATTGATATATATATACACACTCACACATTCACACACAAATACGAGAAATTATACAAAACAAATGGAAACATTTGGTATACTTAGTGAAATCGTTTTCCACTGGTTAAGGCTTGAAGAAATAACAAAAGAATGTGTTTATATATACATATATATATATATATATATATATCATCATCATCATTTAACATGGAAAGCGGACGTTAAATGATGATTATATATATATATGTGTGTGTGTATGTGTTATGTATATAACTGACTTATCTACAAATATTTCAACAAATTCTTCTAATATTGTTATTATTTTCCCCCCACTGTTTGAATTTGTTTTTAAGTTACTAATCCTGTTTAAAGTAAATGAAATGTTAGCTTTTTGTATTTGAGATATCTGTAGAGCCTTAATAATAAACTTAATCTTAGATGTCAGCTCCAGTTATAAATAAAGGAAAGAAATTGGGAGAGTGCGAAGGAAAAAGAAACAGTTTTAGTTACACTCTGAAGTCCGGAGACTTCGTTTGTATCCAGTTGTTTATATTCTAACAGCAAAACAGACATAAAATATGATTAAAAAGTTTAACTAGTTCTTATAGACATTGAGTTTTTATTCTAACATTTAAAGAGTTGTAAAGCAAAGTGGATGTTGGCTCATCTATTTTGTCCCATCTCCTCTATTTCAACCAAACAGAATGGATATGTGAAGAAGTATTATTATATATTTTCAACACAAAAAATATTCTGCAGCCAACTCGACATTATAGATTTGTCCTGCCTCCTCTATTTTAACCAAATGGAATAGAGTATGAAGCAGTATTATACATTATCAACACAAGAAAATGTTACAGTATCAAATTAGCTTTGTATTCAATGTTACCAGAAACTAAGAGAACCAATGCTATTTTTATGTAAGTATAGTTTGAATCAAATAGCTACCATCTTCTTAGTTATTAATTTCTGTACCAAACAAAAGCTGGTATTGTGGAGATAGTGTATCAAAATAATTACCAATTCTTAATAGTTTGGTAAATGTTTTCAAGAGTTCTTTTTTTTTTTTTGTGATAATGTGAGTTCTTTCTTGTACATTATCTTTTGACAAAAACACATGAAATTATAAACACAGATATATATAGCATCATCATCATCATTGTTGTTTAATGCCCATTTTCCATGCTTACATGGATTCGATAAGATTCTTTGATGCAGATTTTCTGTGGCTAGATGCCTTCCTGTCACCAAGCCCCACTTGTTACCAAACAAGGTAATATTACCCCTTGATGAAACATGTTTTCATGGAAGCCAGGGTGTGAGGGATACTTCCTGTATGGTGGTGACACTTGTTTTTCTTTATATCTATTGCATGATGTCAAAACCAAGAGACACAAACACACACAGAAGTGTGTGTGTGTGTGTCTGCACATGTGTATTTGCACGTGTGTGTGTGTGTGTGTCTACATTTTGAACAGAAACCATGAACTGCATACAATGATTTTGGTAGCATTTCCCTCTTCAACAAACTATCCACAGACTTCTTAGCACATTCAAAAACGTGGAATAAAAGACTAACAATTGCAAAACAAACAAATAGATAGATAGACAGAAATATATATATATATATAGAGAGAGAGAGAGAGAGAGAGATAGAGAGATAGATAGATAGATAGATAGAGATAGAGATAGATATAGAGAGATAGATAGATAGATAGATAGATAGATAGACAGATAGACATAGAAAGATAGACAAGCAGATAGAAAGATATAAAGATAAATTCACTCTTTAAGGTGCAAAATTTACCAAAATAGCTGTATTTAGACTAACTTTCACTATGATTCCTAATAATAATTAGACTGTAATTTTCACTGACTGGTTGATCATATTCCATGCATGACTGACACTGCCCCTCTTTAACTGCACCTTAACACATCCACACCCACACACATATATATGAAGCATGGGCATGAACCCATCCAAAAACACTGGAAATAATACTGCATGTCTAGTGAGTTCTGTTTCCACTTAAAATGGCTACGCAGCTACATGCATAACCAAAGTGCCCTCCTCATATCTGTCTGCAGGGCTTGATGATGTGATCGGCTCCTCCAGCACTTTCCCTCGCCAGAAGAAGATACAGGAGCCAGCGAAACGTTCTGCCAGTGAGTCAGACATGAATGGCCATATTTTAGGTTTGTACTATCCCTCCTGATGGTCACTGCCATTTCTAATTTGTCTGAAACCCCCTTCAGCTATTTACTGCTCTATTTCTTTTGTTGGACATTTTTTTTAAAACAAATAGCCAACAAGGGACTTTAAAAAATAGATTTCTCTTTGAGTATAGGTGTCTGTGATTATGAAGAATTACTAGATGTTACCCCACCCCACCCCCTTCCTTTTATAATAACATCATTGTCCTTATCATCATCATTCTATCATTCATTTGCTTTCCTATGTACTATCATTACCATTGACAATCATTTCATTATCTATTTTTCTTTCATTCTAATTTTCTCTCTCTCTCTCTCTCACACACACACACAGACACACAAGCACATACATGTCTACATACTCATTTACACACATGCATATACACACACCTTACTTTGTAACACCTGTATATAACAAAATTAAACAAGAGCATATTCTCTGATATCATCCTCTATTTTCTCATCTTTCTCATCATCTTCTTTCCCATTGTCTGCCTCATTACTCACTCATCATCTTACCATTTTATATCCCAATACCCACAAAACAATACTCAGAGTATCTTCCTTCATGCCTGCTAGTTCTATTCCAAATATTCCCAGTCTTCTCCTCTTTATATTTACTTATTTATATATTATTATTATTTACTAATTCCTCATCCCATTATCATCATTAGCTACATCAATCAACATTTCTTCACAAGTTTTCTTGTGTTTTTTTACTTCTTAAGAATTTCTTTCCTTTTTTCAGTTTCCTTCAAATATTTGTTCTTTTTTTATATTATTTATTTTATTTGTTTGATATGGTTTTATAGAATGCAATTTTGTTTGCAAAAGTTACTTCAGAATTTCTAGAACTGGTATAATACAACTAAAATATTTATTGCTCTGAATTATAAACATTAAGTCTTTATTTCACAGTATTTTCAACTTCCTTCTTTAATACTATTGGTTCTCAAAACCATTTTTACCTATGGACCCTTTTCATTCCTATTTCACTCAGGTGGATCCTCATAGTCATTTGATGTTTAAAAGGTCCAATTATGTCTTTATAATTAAATATTATTAGGAATTTTTTTTTAAATTTGTTAAAATTTATATGTAATAAATTGTTTATACTTCTATAATATACAAAATATTTTAACAATAAACTCTTATATGGACACCCAAGGGCCATATTGATTCCAAAGGCCATATCGACCCAAAGGGCCATATCAAACCTGAATAGTTTCATATTAAGATCTGCTTTATAGTTGTTTCAATTTATAAAATACTGCATCATCATCATTTAACGTCTGTTTTCCATGCTAGCATGTGTTGGACGGTTCAACCGGGGTCTGGTAAGCCATGGAGGCTGCACCAGGCTCCAGTCTGATTTGGCAGTGTTTCTACAGCTGGATGTCCTTCCTAACGCCAACCACTCCATGAGTGTAGTGGGTGTTTTTTACGTGCCACCGGCACAGGGGCCAGAGCAGGCTGGCAAACGGCCACGATCGGTTATTGCTTTTATGTGTCACCAACACAGACACCAGTCAGGTGGCGCTGGCATCTGCCATGTTCGGACGGTGCTTTTTATGTGTCACCGGCACGGGTGTCTTAACTACAATTTCCATTTGAATTTTTATTTTGATATTGACGTGCTTGACTCAGTAGGTCTCCTCAAGAACTTCCAACCTAAGAGAATTCTAGAGTCTCAGGGTAACTCAAGGGGAGAGATCCTTCATAATAGTAATTAAGGCATCCTACTTTATGTGTGTGAAACGTGGACTCTCACTTGCTCTATGGCAACGTCCCATGATGGTTGCTACCTTTGGTGCTCCAAATGGCCTTTAAAGACAAATAGGTATAGAAAATGTCAAATAATTAACTCTATGGTGGCTTCTCCAAGTTTGTCAAGAAGGTAGCAGGAAGATGGCTGCAGCCAAATCATCATCTTTGAATTGACCCATGGGAAGGATGAACCATAGTCAATCTCTTAAAACCATACTTTTTTACTTGTTTCAGTCATTTGACTGTGGCCATGCTGGAGCACCACCTTTAGTTGAGCAAATCGACCCCAAGACTTATTCTTTGTAAGCCCAGTACTTATTCTATCGGTCTCTCTTGCCGAACCGCTAAGTTACGAGAACATAAACACTCCAGCATCGGTTGTCAAGCAATGTTCGGGGGACAAACACACACACACAAACATATACATACACACATATATACATATATACTATGGGCTTCTTTCAGTTTCCGTCTACCAAATCCACTCACAGGGCTTTGGTCGGCCCAAGGCTATAGTAGGTGCCACGCAGTGGGACTGAACCCGGAACCATGTGGTTGGTAAGCAAGCTTCTTACCACACAGCCACGGGCAATGATGACACAACTGTTGATGAAATCAGAACTCTGATGAGGGTATGTGATATGTAGTGTCCTTCATTATACCCAACACAAGGGCAAGTTGTTGTCAGCAGCTGGTGATGATGATGATGATGATAATTCAAGATTTGCCGAGGCTGGAAATCACAACCAAATCTACTTAAAATCACACAGCTATGCAGCACCTTGGACCATTGTATTCTTCAATGGGTTTAAATGCATGCTGGAGCTTTCAAGTTACTCTCGCTTCTCTTCAGTCTCACTTCAGGATGGCTCCCATTGTTAGTTTCAAGTATCATTTTTTTTACCTCTTCTCAGCTGGAGAGCCATGCAGATAGCTTGGCCGCTAACACTGGAATTGTTTCCCTTGCTTCCATGTTCTTCCTGGTGCAACATGGACGAGTGTCTTCGATTGAATCCCTCTGATTCATCAATGTTATGTGAGTGGAATTTAATGGATGGAAACTATGTAGAAGCCCATCTTATGTGTATCTGTGTGTGTGTGTTTCCCCATTATATCAAAAGGTAACTTAGCCAATAGATACATAGGGAATGATAAAATATTGAAAGACTAAAATCCTTAAAGGATGGTGACCCTATGTGGCTGTAGTTATAATGACTGAAACCAGTAAAACTATATTAAAATATATTTAATTATCTATGTTAATTCATAATTTTGTTGTTAATTACTTTGTTAGTATCTTTGGTATTTTATTAAATATTTTTACTAAAATTTCTCTTTAGAAAAATTCTTGTTTGTAATCAGTTTTTTTTTTATTACTAATTAATAGCAGTTAAAACTAATTAATTATTTGACTAATTTTCTCTACAGGTTCCGAAAATAAAATGAAGCCTTTTTTCACAAAAAACCCCTCTGAGTTGAAAGGGGAAATGCTGAAAACATCGTTGATAAAGAGTGTCCGAGGATTTGGTTTCACAATAGTTGGTGGCGACCACTCAGATCAAGAGTTCCTGCAGGTTAAAAACGTTGTACCAAATGGACCTGCATACACAGATGGAAGGCTGAAAACTGGTAAATTAAATTTATTTTTTTAACGACTGATTTTTTTCTCAGGACATAAAAAGTAAGTCTTCAGAGAAGCAAAATGAGATGTTGTGAAGTTCATGGTTATTGAAACTGACTTGTTAACTTCCTGTGTGACACAATACAGTACGGGACTGCATCAGTCAACCATTCCTGAAACACGATATCTCACCTTGTTTACTGACATTTTAAAGCAGGGGTCGCCAAACTTTTTCGACCATCGACCCCCTTTTAGCCACTTCTCCTTCCGCATTGACCACTCTCCTCATTTAGAATATCTTAATACCCTACCCTATTGTACCATATCTTAAATACATACCAGGTACTGAATGTTGGCAATTAAAATGTTGGGTAAAATTAAGAAATTCTATTGAAGATGACACATTTTTTACATTTAGAACTACATGTTCAATTATACAGTTTTATTAGACTTTCAGTTTTTATGAAATTCTTTTTACAATTAGAAAATGTGGAAAACTCATCATATTGCTGGAATATCTTTTGAATTGACATAGCGCTAAGTATTCCAAGCAGTTCATCTGGGTGAGCTGGTCTTTCGTATGCCGACCCCCATTCGACCCCTTGGCTATTATCAACCCACTGTAATTATTCCTCGCCAAAGGGTCACCAAAGGGGATCTCTCGGATGCCCTTTGGCGACCCTGTTTTAAAGTAAAGGATTCTCCAACAGAAGGGAGAAAACTCTAATCTTTTTGTTTCATATGTACCTCTCCTGTAATAGAATCATTACAAAATGGGGCTTTACATTGAGAAAATTATCACTGCCTGGAAACGAACTCGGAATCTTGGGGTTAATAGCCTGCGCTCTTAACCACTACACATGATGATAAATAGTTGTTAATAAGCAAACTGCTTGCCAATAATTTTGAGCTGAAATCCTACTGGACTGAATAAATGAAATTATACTAATTAACTAGTGCAATAAATAATCACTTATTTAACCCTTCATAACCAGAAATATTTATCAGCAAGGGGTCACTTCTGTTGACTTGCAGGGATAGTGGAACGCCAGTTGTGTGGCACTAATGTTTTTCCTGAGTACATTAATAAGGGGAATAACAAGTATTGGATGACAAAACCCAAGTTGTGAACTTAGTTTGATGAGAGCTTACCACTGACCAATGCTATGGCCCACAACTCATATACACCTATACAACTCCCACCCACTTACAACCCACACCTGTAAATATACATACACTTGTCTTGGGGAGAGAAGATGAGATGCTGCACTGAATTGTAAGTTCATATTTGTTCCAAGCTACATCTTTAAGTAGAGGTACTTAATTATATATATAGCTTGGTACATTTAGCTGGACACACACACACAGACACACTTGCCTGAAATATTTCCTCTACAGAAAGACACCTATCTCTATCCCTCAATTAAGCTCTAACCTTTCGTTTGACATGAAGTCACTTCTGGTGGTTCCACTCCCTCTCCCAGCTGAGAGGTCTTTGGCTCACAAGGTACTTGACGACCCCACTGGTGTTCGTGCCACATAAAAAGCATGATGTACACTCTGTAAAATGGTTGGTATTTGGAAGGGCATCCAGCCATAGAAAACATACTAAAGCAGATAATGGAGACTGGTGCAGCTCTCCAGCCTTGTCAGCTCCTGTCTAACCATTCCAACCCATGCCAAAATGAATGTTAAATGATGATGTCATAAGAAAAAGGGTAAAATGCTAAACTACCAACCAGGAGCTGAGTTATAAGTTCATATTTCTTCCAAGTATTTCTCTGTGTCACTAGGCAGAAATATTTAATTCAATATGTCTTCATTTATCCATTTTGGGTAAAATATGTTCAAATTTATTTGGCCATTTTACCTTTTATTAGCTGGAAAAATAAAAATAAAACTAGATCTAAAATGTTTAGATTAATATCCAGAGAATTAAAAATAATGTCGACTGTTTTTTTCCCTTCCTTTCAAATGGTTTGCTTTTTGATGGTAAAATTTAATTTCACTTAAATCTGAAGGAATTAATTTTTCAAGAATATTCAAATACATTATTTAATTAATTATTTTCAATGTCATATAGCTTTTATTTATTTTCACTTCATTATATTTTTGGCTCAAGCTAATATCTGTGTAAAATGTTATATACAATGGTACTTGAGATATAAATTATTTGGCTTTTTTTTATATCTTTGTTTTTTTCTTTTAAATGCATATTCTGCACTGAATTATAAAATCATACTTAGAAAATTTGCTATGAGATACACGTATATTGGGAAATATAATTAATCACCCTATTTCTCAATAAATTAAATTTTCTGTTGTATTCATTTTTCTTTTCATACTTTAAATGAAAAGAAAAAAAAAGAGGTGAAGAAAATTATTTCCTTATTTTTTAAATTTTATCTTATTTTATTTCAATACAATTACAGACCATTTAAAGGGGAAGCAGTGTGTTATCCCCGATAGGTATTCATTCTAGCTTGTTGACAGACATTCCAATACATACTTGTATATTCTTTAAATATTTCTTGCTCAATGGTAACTAAATTAATTCATAATCTATTCTACAGAAATACATATAAAACATTTTAAAAAACAATGTATTTTATTAATTTGTTCTCAAGATGTTTAGCATTCAAAAAGAAGTGGAGAATTGGCAGAGTTGCTGTGAGAGTGTGGCATTTGTTCTAATTCCCAGTGTACTGAGATCAAATCCTATTAAGCTCAACTTTATCTTTTCAGGCCTTTTAAGGCGGCGAGCTGGCAGAAACGTTAGCATGCCGAGCGAAATGCTTAGTGGTATTTCGTCTGCCACTACGTTCTGAGTTCAAATTCCGCCAAGGTCAACATTGCCTTGCTATTTATAGTTGTATACAATTTAAAACCTCCCTTAAAATGGTTTATTCTCTATCACATGAATATAAAATGGTCAGAATCAAAGGAATGATGTGATGTACATATATGTTTTATATGTTCCAGCCCTTTTCCTTCAGAAAACAACTTCTTTCAGGTGATGTGTGTTCACAACACACTCTGTTCATTGACGTAGCAGGATTTTGAGACACTGGTGTTCCAACCAGCTTGTGTCTCTTCAGTCAATGCAATTCTCTTGGGTCATTGAATATGAATAAGAATAGTCATTTTTATAAAATTCAGCAGACAGGTTATTTATTGATACATAATAAGTTAAGTTATCATGTGCTTACAAAACAGCAAGAATCAAATTGATGTTGTACATGTTCATTCTTATCATGTTGTGGCAGATTTAAACGGCAATGAATCAAACGTGTTGTCGACAGACATCATCTGAAAGGAGAAAGTATTCTCTGAAGGTGAAATACAACAGTAATTAACATATTCATATGCAAGTAAACCAGAATATATTAAGAATGAATATGTACATTATAGATTCATTGTTTATTTTTTTACACATGCTCAGCTGTAATATACATACATATATAACTAATATGCATATACGTGTGTGTGTGGAGAGAGAAGGAGAGATTGCTAAAACATGTTGATCATCTTTGCAGGCCAATTTATCCATATTTTCATCATCTGGCTCATATTCTTTCTCCGAAGTAAGATAGATAACTAGAGCTCTCATAAATAAGTCTGAGTTATGTAAAACCTGAATGATTGAAGCATAAGATTCAGGGAGTTTTAACCCTTTCATTACAACTGTCTTGTTTTCATTAGTTTTGAATTAACATCTTCCACCAAACAATTTATGTTCCTAACACTAGCTTAATTATAACTAAGTTATTTTACTAAATTCTTTGTTATATTTAAAGTAATTGAAAGAAATACAGAGCATCTCAACAGAAATACGGTAACAAAAGGGTTAAACAGGTTTTTAAGCATTTTCTTTTGCCTTAATATGATAGAGATTTTAATGTTTTTTTCTCTGGCATCCTGATTCGTATATTTTTCTTCTTCTTGCAGGGGATATTCTTGTTTATGTAAATGAAGAGTGTGTCCTTGGCTATACACACCAGGATGTAATCCTTCTTTTCCAAGCAATACCTCCAGGTGAAGAAGTAAGCCTCACTGTTTGCCGTGGTTACATGCTGCCATTTGATCCAGATGATCCAAACACGGAAATTGTAACTCGGGTAGCTGTTTCTTTACCTCCAGACAGTGGAACAACCAACACTGGACCTTCCAATTCAATAGGTTATGGTAGCAGCGGTAACATGGATCAATTAAATACGTCCCAAAAAAGTCTTAAATCCTTGCCCGATCTAGCTCGATCTGCTGCCGATAACAATTCCAATTTAAGTTTTGCTCAACGAAGCCATAGTGGGGATGTCCTTAATACAGACAATACTCCAGATGTCCTCATCCCAAACAGTAATAAACCGGAAATTTTAGTTGTGAACATTATTCGTGGTGCTACAGGTTTCGGTTTCACCATTGCTGATAGTTCCTACGGTCAACGAGTTAAACAAATATTTGAAAAAACTCGGTGTAAGAATTTAATGGAAGGTGATATTTTATTGGAAATTAATTCAACAAATGTGAAAGATATGGCTCATGCTGACGTTGTTCAAGTATTGAAGGATTGTCCAAAAGGAGAAGAGACAGCAATTGTAGTTCAAAGAGGCGGTAGGTCTTATTCTACATCTACCTTTCTAATTTTTTTTGTGTGTGATTTCAATTTGTGTGTAGGTGACTCAAAGGTTATGATTTTAAACCTTGTCATTGGTATTATCTTGTTCCATTATTCAAAAACATTTATTCTGCTTTCTTCATTCTACCTGCTTTTTTTAGCTTATAGCTGGCATTAAATGTACCACCATGCATTTTGGGAGGAAAAACCCAGCGTCTACTTACTCCCTCCACAACACTAATCTCAAAAAGTCTACTTGTGTACGTGACCTGGGAATTATTGTCGACAGTGATTTGCGTTGGACAAAACACATTGCTAAAATTGCCGAGAAGGCTGAGGGTGTCTTGGCATCACTCACCAAGTCCTTTGTGATCCACTCTCTGGCTATCTATCTGTGGCTTTATTTAGCTATGGTATGACCTCACCTTGCATTTGCATCACCGGTCTGGAACCCCTATCTTGCCCAGGATATTAATCATCTGGAAGCCATTCAGCAACGTGCAACCAAGAGAATACCCTCTATCAAGCATTTGCCATATTCTGAATGCCTTACTTCCCTGAGCATGGATACATTGAAACTCCGACGTCTGGCAGATGACTTGGCAGACACCCATAAAATTATTAACCATCTTACTAACAATAACTCTGAGCACCTTTTCAAACTCCACCTGTCTAACACCCGTGGATATGTTTACAAAGTCAGAAAACAGCACAGCTCCCATGACTTTCAGAAACATTTTTTTCACACTAAGAGTTGCTGAAGCATGGAACAAACTGCCAGCATCAGTTGTTAGTTGTCGGAGCACTGCATCCTTCAAATCTTCCATGCTTCCTGAGATTCACCAACACTACACCTGATTTTCTCCCCTCCATACACACGCAAGCATGTATCTGACTCATACACTGTTCACTTACCAGACATTTGTACATTACTGCATATACTCTATACGCACTTTTGACAAGTTGTGGTGCACCTGAGCACTGTATACAATAATTTCATGTTAATCTATGTTCCAATACCATCTTAATAAAGGCAATTATTTTACTAAATTCTTCTTTATTTTCAAAATTCATTGAAGTGTAGGCAGAGGTATTTTTGTTTGGAATATAGCAATGAAAGGGTTGACTCTTTTCTACATATCACCCAAAACTGCTAAAAATAAAAATCTTTCTGCTGTTTTTAGATATTCACCATTTGCTTAAATCTAAAATCATCAAAGACTATATACCACCAGGAGGATGACTGTGACTGGAACACTGATAAATAATTAGTTAATTAATTTGAGCTTGTTTGACCAGATCGGACAGGAATTAATCAACAGTGACAACCACAATTAGAACAAGGCACTTACTCAAAGTGGAACACAGTGGTATCAAATCTGAAACTACATAGTCGCAAAGCAAGCTTCTTAACCACACAGCCAAGCCTGCACCTATAAATATTTACCTAAAGATGATTTCAATTAAGGCGATCAGTTCATTTTCTTTGTAATCAATCATTGACCGCCAGTTCGGCAAAGCTAACAAACAGCTGCTTTAGTAGACTTCAAGGGAGGCAATCCACTGTCTCAAACTTTCGTGTATTTACGTACCTTGATATTGATTTCGCTCATTGTTATTTCAAATTCACTGATCGCTAAACTTATTTTTAAATCGAGATGGAAATGGATAAGGAATTCCTTATTGTTATTTGCACTGTTTGTGCCAGATTTATTTTCGTTTAATGTTGGCTTCAAGGATGATACTCAAAGGCGGCGAGCTGGCAGAAACGTTAGCACGCCGGGCGAAATGCGTAGCCGTATTTCGTCTGCCGCTACGTTCTGAGTTCAAATTCCGCCGAGGTCGACTTTGCCTTTCATCCTTTCGGGGTCGATTAAATAAGTACCAGTTACGCACTGGGATCGATGTAATCGACTTAATACGTTTGTCTGTCCTTGTTTGTCCCCTCTGTATGTAGTAAAGAAATAAGGGTGATACTCATATTAATCAAATATGTCATAATGGACTGTTAATGTAATGCCATGTGGTATTTTTTTTTTATATGATTACTGTATTCTTTATTAAACATGAGTGGGAGTGAAATGAGAATGGTGAAATGGTGAAAGCAAGAAATACAGGGAAAAAAATCAGAAAAATTATTGTAGGGAGTTATGGTTCAATAGTTATCTATTTGTGAAGCTATTTGATCTCAGATCAGCAGACATATTATTATAAACAATACGCCCATGACCATCCTGACTTTTTAGTTCATTTACAACTACATTATCCAGTGTATCCTTCCCTCTTCTTGAAATATGATAGGTTGTGATTTGCAAGAGGATTTGACTGTTATTTCTAGTAGGTTGAGTGGCATCCTAGAACAGTGCTTCTTTTATCTCTTATTTGTTTAAGTCCTTAGTCTGTGACCATGCTGGAGCATTGTCTCAATGAATTTTTAGTTGAATCAATCCACCGTGGTACTTATTTTTTTTAAAGCTTGACACTTCTATCAGTCTCTTTTGCCAAACCACTAAGTCACAGGGACGTAAATACACAAACACTAGTTGTCAAATGATGATTTGGACACTCACACACACGATGGGTTTCTTTCAGTTCCCGTCTACCAAATCCACTCACAAGGTTTTGGTCAGCCCGAGGCTATAGTAGACGGACACTTGCCCAAAATGTTACACAGTGGGAATGAACCCGGAACCATGTGGTTGGTAAGCAAGCTACTTACCACACAGCCACTCCTGTGCCTGTATACAGCGCTCAAGTGCATTACAACTTGTCAGAAAAGAGTAAAAGAGCAGACAAAAAGCAGCAATGAGGAAATAAAGACAAGCAATGAAGGCTAGAAGTATATGCACAGTACACAGGAATGAACACAGAAAGACAGAAAAGTGAGGAGTAAAATAGCCATAAAGAGGAAAGGGTGCTTAGGCAGGTAGGATTAGTGTTGGTAAATTTTGAGAAGGACAGAATCTTTGAAGGATGGAATGTCCTGATAGCTACAAACAATGGAGTTAGTTTCTTCCATGCTTTGACAATCCTGAGCAAAAAATAATTTACTCTACCCAAATGATGAAGATAAATATTTAAGGTTTTAAAAAATAAAAACCTATTCATGAGTTACAACCACCCAGTTTCTATAATATTAAATGAAGGGGAGGCTCTTGATGAAGTCGTATGGGTGTTGTCATCACATTACATGTGGTGTGGAGGCACATGGCCGAGTGGTTAGAGCAGCGGACTCGCAGTCGAGGGATCGCAGGTTCGAATTTCAGACCGGGCGATGTGTGTGTTCTTGAGCAAAACACCTAAGCTCCATGCGGCTCCAGCAGAAGGTAATGGAAAACTTTTGCTGACTCTTTCGCCACAACTTTCTCTCACTCTTTCCTCCTGCATCTTGCAGATCACCTGCGACAGACTGGCATCCCATCCAGGTGGGGAACCTATACGCCAAGGAAACCGGGAAACCGGCCCTTATGAGCCAGGCATGTCTCAAAAAGGAACAAACAAATTACATGTGGTGGAGTTCATCTATCGCCATGTTTGAACTTAGCTAATTTTGTTCTAGAGACAGAGAGTGAAGAATTGACCTCAGTACTAGAACTGGAAAATAGGAATAGAAAAGTTGACCTTGGTGTGATTTGAACTCAGGGAGCCAGTGAACAATACCACAAGACTTTCATTGTATCCAAAACTCAAAGAATTCTGCCAACTCACTACATATATTAAATGATTGAGATATAAATCTCTGCTTGGACAGAATTCAAGTTCTTTACATAAGAGGTTTGATGCCTATTCTAAGACGGATAGAATTCTCTTGCCAAGAAATAATACAATCTTTGAGGTTGACTGAGAAACGTTATTGTCTCTACTTGAAATATTTATAGAACATTACAGCTGGTTAAAGACCTGGACAGTAATATATCGTAGATTGTATGAGGAAAAATATTGATATGATATGATTGTATTAGCACAGATATGTGTAGAGATTAAAGACATAATGCAGACTGAGAAAAAAATGCTGCTGGTTGAAAGAATGTAACTGGAATTATGGTAATGGTTATAGTAGAGATAGATTAACTCTTTTATTACCACATATATTTCTGTTGAAATAACACTGCTTTTGTTTCAGTTAATTCTGGACTAGACCTGGAACAGAGAGGGCATCTCTCTTATGAGGTCACAATGGCAACAAAAGGACCTTGTCAAACCTAAGTGGTTGATTGATTGACTGAACAATTAATCAAACAATCAATTAGTTAACTAACTAAATGGTTATCCAATTGATAAATAATGAAGTGACATAGAACCAGTGCATGTGTTTATTATTCACATAATGACCCTCCCAAGATACAACAAAATATTGGGAAAATATATTGGTAAAAATATGTTGGTAATATTTCGTTTTTGGATTTGGTTTGCAAGATTCTTTACGTGAGTTCGTGTGTTGAAGCGTATTCTGTTGTGCCTGGGGAGAGTCATTTTTTTTTTGTGCTTTTGGTAATATATATTGGTAAAATATATTGGGTTGGTGCATAATTATTGTGGCTTTTTTTCAACAAATTTTATTCAACAAAAACAATAACAACATGTAGCAAAAACATCTTTAAATGATTATTTCGGAGCATGTTTACTATCTACTTCAATTACTGCTTTCTGTTTGCTTGGCAGACGGTCAAACCATCATTTAAAGATGTTTTTGTTAAATATTGTTATAGATTTTGTTGAATAAAACTTGTTGAAAAAAATCCGCAATAATTATGCACCAACCCAATGTTAGATGAACGTATCTTTGATACTGAATATATGGAATAAATTTATGTTGTTTTTATCTATCAGGAATTTCGTCTCCTGGGAAAACCCGAAAACCAGCAAAATTGGTAAGTTCTCAAAGACTTTTATTTAAATAAGTTCTGATAAAACTGACATAAATTTTCTAAAGAAATCTTGACAAAATATCATATGTTGTGGGATTATCTTTCACTTTCAAAGTAAATCCATGCATAACTCTATTATAATGCTTTAGGTACTCTAATATACCTGTACTCCAACACTTCTTGGAATATGGGTGTTATTGTATCCCTTTGTGCCAAAGATGCTGTAAATGATAAAAAAATGCCTATTCAATTTCTTTTTATAGAACCAAAAACCTATTGAATTTATTTATTGATCATAATTGCATTTTATTAACAAAAATTAATGTGCCTTTTATTTTTCATTGTTACATTTTAGAATATCTCTAAAATTCTTGATCAGATAAAAAGATAATTAAGGCAGGAAAAGCCAAATTTCCATCATCATCATCATCATCATCATCGTTTAACGTCCACTTTCCATGCTGGCATGGGTTGGACGGTTCAACTGGGGTCTGGGAAGCCAGAAGTCTGCACCAGGCCCAGTCTGATCTGGCAGTGTTTCTACAGCTGGATGCCCTTCCTAACGCCAACCACTCCATGAGTGTAGTTATTATTATTATTATTATTATTCATTTTGTTCATCGTGTACAAGTACGTATGTGTTCAATATTGTTTTATTCAATTTTAGAAAAACTGAAACATGTCATAGACAATTCTAGAACATATTGAATTTTGTGCATGACTTCTGGCTCATCCTGTATGTATATGTATGTATGTGTGTGTATGTGTATATAGGAGAGAAAACGATATCTACTTTTAGACATTCTTTTCATCATCACCATCATCATCATTTAATGTCCGTTGTCCATGCTGGCATGGGTTGGACAGTTTGACCAGAGCTGGCAAGTTAGGAAGCTGCACCAGATTCCAGTCTGATTTAGCAAGGTTTCTACAGTTGGATGCCCTTCCTAATGCCAACCACTTTACAGAATGTGGTTTCACATGGCACACCATGGGCATTTTAAAATTTACTAATCTGGTTCAAGTTTTTATATCAGTGGATTAATTCAATTTCGGTCTTATTTTCTCTTTGTTTTTGTTTTTTTTTTTATATTTGTTTATTTATCTGAATTTGTTTCATTGAAAGTAATATTTATTTTCCAAATGTAGATAAAATCTAATAGTGAAGGAAGCCGGCCAAAAATTCCGCCAGAAAACAATGTACCTGGGGCTTATTTCTTCAACAGTAGTCAAGAACAGGTATCTGGTAAGTAATGTAATATCTTATTGTACATTTTTATTGTGGAATTGCTTTGTTTTGTTTTTATTTCCTGTTTTCTTTTCTTTGTTTTTTGTTTTTTTTATATTTCTTCCCATTGATTCTAATGTTCTTTTGAGTTAGAAAGACAGGTAAAAGAAAGTTATAAGAAATTTATCCATCCATCCATTTTTTTCACCCACTATTCCTGAGCAGTTCATTGGGGTAGAGTCATCAAGCACCTCCTCGTATCAGAGGGATAGGGTCTAACAAGCACCTCCTCATGGGGTCCTATCAGAAGCAACGATCATTACACTTTCCTAAAGAAATTAATGCCATGTTTAATTTACTTTAATATAACAAAGAATGTAATAATGTGAAGAAGGATTTAGTTGTAGCCTTGGGCAGACTTCTGTTATTTACTTAATTGAGAATTAATTACATTCTCCTGGTTGAAGGTACCTTCGGTTATTGATGTCATAAGCTCTGTTTTTCTTTCTTTTTTATTCTTTTTTGTCTTTATTAACTTTCGAGAGAATGTGAAATAACTCTGTTTTGGAATAGTGTAGATCCTGTAGCACACACACAGTTATAAATAAGAATCTCTATATATATAAACGGCAAAATGTCTGTCTGTGTGTGTGTGTATCCTTTATACTAATCCACAATTTTTCAGTTAGAGAGCTCACACTTTCTATGGTCATTCAAAACTGTCCAAGGGTGGTCATGCACATCTTTACATTTCCTCAGAAGTGACTTTTTTGTGAATTTTCTATCCAAAAGTCAATCAAAATGCCTGAAACTTGATACGCCAATTGAATGCCAGCTAGCTGTATGTGATTGGTCAGAGATTTGGACAGTACTCAATGTATGTGTGCACGCACACAGCTGTATATGCATGCACTAGCTCTATGACCCGGCGTTGCCAGGTCATAGTGCTAGTTTATAAAATATTGGGTTGCAAAGCACTTTCGGATAGAAACAGTTGAAGGCTAATAATCTGTGAAACATTAAGAATATCACAACTGCCATTTCCTCTTTTGTTAAATTGTAGGTTTTTAATAATTAGAGATAAATAGACAATGTCCCTGGTCCTCATGTATTAGTGCAACCAGTGTGTGGACCTCAGTGAGTCCAGTTTGTAGCCATCAAGTAAGGTTCAATGTGATTAGCATTCAGCTTCTCTGTCTGTAGATCAATATTTGTAGGAAAAATTTGTGCAAAGATGGTATTCCAGAGAGTTGTTGTGAATAAGAATGATTGGCCAAAAGATGTATGGTTTTATGTTAGTAGAAGGTCAAAAGTCGGATCAAAGAAGATTGGACAAGGGTGCACAGATTTTAGTGCAGAATAAATCAGCAGATTGATTATTAGCTGATAGGGTAACCTTCCAATGTAGCATACACACACACACACATATATATATATATATCATCATCATTTGACTTACACGCACATACACATATACATACATACATTTAAGTATATATGTGTGTGTCGAGACATGCAACTATATGCATGAGAACACATACATAAAACAAAGCATACAAATTTGCACATATACACACTCATGCAAAAATACCCTGTTGATGCTATTGAAATTCCAATGAAGGAACCTTGGATCTAGTTTAGAATCCAGCTCTTTTTCTGTTGGTCACAAATCTTGAAATAAAACTGAATAATGACATGCATACATTATTTCCACCTACTAAATCCATTCACAAGGTTTTGGTCAGCCTGGGGCTATAGTAGAAAACACTCGCCCAGAGTGCCGTGCAGGAGAACTGAACCTAAAACCTCATGATCGAGAATCAACCTTCTTAAAGACGCAACCATTTACCATCAGCCATGCCTGTCCCTATTCACTTTGTAATTAAGGGAAACAGAGTTGTAATTTATCAATTTAACTGTAGCATATTAATGAAGATTATTTCATTAAATGTGGTTTGATAAACAATTAGGTGTGATTCAACTTGAATTTAGTTGTATATGCATCAGATATAGATTGTAGAGGGTTAGGGGAATGGCCAGGTGGACACAGTATTGGACCACTTGCTCATGGATCATGTTCCCATATCTGTTGTCCAACTTGTCTGGAACATGTACATGCAGATCATTTATAAATGCTTTGTGGTAACCTAAAATCCTCCTCTTAAGAAATATTTATTTCTCATCAGCTTAACATCATAACAACGAATCTTAGTACTGACTCTTTGAAAATCTTGATGTCCTTTTAATTACATGATATTGATTGATAGTATCTGATGAGAAAGCCAAGGAATTGCTTACATTAACATAATTATAATCTTTATGAGGGCATTGGCTTTTTGGATGGAGCATCTGGTAGTAATAGATAAACCAAGTTAAGCATTGCAAGTTTTATTGTGACATACTACATTATGAGTGTGAGGTTAAAGCTGTAAACCCACTGATCAAGTTCCTAGACTATTGACCAAAGTCTTAGAATACTAATCTCCTTAGCAATACATGGGATACTGCTTACCTTTCTTGGAATACTCTATGAGTTTTCTATCTTCATGTTTGCAATCCAAAATTGAAGAATATTTTAAAACTGTTCATCAAATCAGAAATGCCGGAATGTTTAACTGAGTTAAAAGGAAATGGTATTCTGGTATAAGAAGTTTCTGTAAAAGACAAAGAATTAGAGAGTCATTTTAAGTAAACTATATGTTGGTGATATAAACACATATCTGTTTTTGTGAATAATTATAGCTTGTGTTATAAAGTTATAAAGAATAATTATAGCTTGTGTTATAGAGTTATAAAGAATAATTATAGCTTGTGTTATAAAGTCCAGAAATTTCTAGGAAGACACTTCCTTCCACATCTTTCTTAGTCAACTGTCCCTGACTGGAGCCAGTGGGTTCTCTGCTAGAGTGCTTGATCTACCAAAGTAACAACCAAATCTCCATTAAATCACATCCCACCATCTTAAAAAATCAGACAAATTTGACAATGTGTTTCTAAACGTGTCACCCTCTTCTCTTCCCAGGCACATCATTTCTCTGTTGAGCTTTCTGTTAGTCATAAGTCCTTTTATTCTAATAACTTCTTTCCTCAAAGTGCTGTTCTCTGGAACTCACTATCATCTCCTGTTTCCCTCTGGTAAAAATTATGAATAAATCTATCGACAATTTGTCCTAACTTGCTTCATTCAGAATCAAGTTGATGGGTCCTCCTCTCCTTTTCTATTAGTTTGGAATCTTTAACTCATTTACAGATTGTATCTTCATTGTGTCTTTTCTATAAGCATTTCCATCGTCGTTCTGATTAGCTTTCTGCTCTAGTACTCTACCAAAACCTTTACATGTGTCACCCTCTCCTCTTCCCAGGCACATCGTTTCTCTGTTGAGCTTTCCGTTAGTCATAAGTCCTTTTATTCTAATAACTTCTTTCCTTAAAGTGCTGTTCTCTGGAACTCACTGCCATAATCTTATTTCCCTCTGGTGTATGATAATTTAGTCCTTTAAGTTTTCTGTCAATCAACATCTTTTGAATTTGTAGTCCCCTTCTTTCACTTTTTGTAGTCCCTTACACTACATTGGCCTCAAGTCTTGTTTAGGACAAAATCATGTTTAAAAAAAATCATATTTAAAAAAAAGCAAAAATAAAAGCAGATTGGTCTTTGCCAGAATGCCGAAATCATAGGTTGACTCAATTGTAGTTCAGTTAAAGTTAAAACAGCAACAAGTTATCTCCTCATCCAATCACAGCACATGGTTATATAACCTTAACCCCCACCATCTCTGTCTCTTTGTATATATTCACCTCTGTGTTTCTTACATATTCACTTTCTCAGCTCTCTTCTCTGCAGACTTTCATCTAAATTAACATTTCCCTTCCTACAAGCAGTCTTCCTATTCAGTTTATTCTCTCCTGTTCATATCAGAAATAAAGAAACACAGCCGACAAGTTGCTCTTTTCTTACAATACTTCAGTGTTCTTGATTTTAGTTTATTTTTGTATCTTTATCTTATATTGTTTTTTTTTTGTTTTTGTTTTTTTTATTTATGGTTAGAGAGTAACTTTCCCTTTTCGGAAATATCTTCTACTGATATTTGAAACCTAAGAATTTGTAATTAAGGCTGTAGCTTAATTGCAGTTGTTTGATCACTGTAATTATATGAGTAGATGAGGAAACAGACTAAGTTATAAAGATGGAATGAAGGTAATATATTAAAATAGCTAGGGCCACTTTGTGTTCTTGTTTTCTTTCTCTTTGCTCCTCGCCACCCCCCCTCTCTCTCTCTCTCTAACACACACACACATGTATATACACATACACATTAGAAGCCAGTCTGCTTTCACCAGATTTTTGAATGAAACCTTCCCCAACTACCACCCAAACACAACCTGCATGCATATATATATTAGTGTGCATGTACGTATGTTTATGTATGTGTTTGTGAAAATACACAGATACACACGCACATGTGTGTGTGTATATATATAGACACACACACACACACAGGTGTGGAAAGTCCTTGAAAATATAGGTTAGCAATAGGGAACCAAATGTAAACAATAGCGTTTGTTTTATGTTTATTAGTAACAACAACAACAACAATCATAATAACTCTAAACGTTTTCTAGGGAAGGTGAAATATAATTAGACAAAAGGCAACATGACCCTGTTGGAACCCAAAAATCAGGTGTTGCTGACATATCTTGTTACTAGAGATTCATAGATGCTCTCAGAATGGCGGGTTGGTAGTAACAGTTAAAGAGCATGAAGCAGTTTCTTCAACAACAACTGAGTTTAGAAACTAAATAAGAGTTTCGAAAGGGGATTAGTAACATCATGTATGGGCCATGTAGATCTTTGTATCGTTTTCTCAAAGCTTTGGGTTTGCCTGCTTCGTTGCAACAGCCTGATCTGCTAGTTAATTATACATATGTATGTATAAACATACACACACATTCATACATATATTTGTCTCATATATTCTCCCTCTCTTTCTCTCTTTTTGTATATATATATATATATATGTTTCACTCTTTCTTCTCCTCTTCCTTTCACACCTGGCACTTTTCCTCGTTCTCTATGACGTTTATTTAGCACCTCCTATTTTTGTGGAAAGTATACAAGGGTATTGTGAAAACGAGATGAAAGTAAAAATCCACCTCTGAGAGGCTGAATGCTAACTTCTTCAACGATGCAGTTAAAACACACACACACACATACACAAACCCCGCCCTCCGCAAACACACGTGCATGCACAGATCTGTTAAACGGTAGAAATCAGCAACACCAGTAACTTGACTGATCTTTTCTCCAGCTTCTGTTTGTAATTTCCCATCCATTTATCATGTTTACCGATATGTTATATTATTTCAACGTCCTTCAAAGATATGGGACTGTGAGAAAAAACTGCACTTACCAACAGTACGACTGTTATATGAACAGCTTTACACAATGTTAGTATACCTTTCAGACACATTTTTTTGAGGCCAAGGCACTTCATTTTTTTTTATCTCCAAACTACCGCAGCCGATAAGTAAAATTTCCATCAAAGAATGTATAACTATAACTGTTGTTCTTGTCTCTATTGTTTTTCAGACCGAGAAGATGATGATGAGGAATCTGAAGGCCAGTTAAAGAGCCCAACTGTTGATTTTCACAGTCGTAAAGCACCTACCTCAAGTGATCAGCGTTCAAAGTATCTTTCTGATCACCGACCAAAGACCCCAACAAGAACAGCTGTTGTGAAAACAGACAGTCGCAGTCGAACTGCTACCATTGGACGGCCGCCATTTAGCAACAATTTTTCCAAAAAATTTGATATTCGTAAGGATTACATGACAAATGCTGATGATAATTGGAGTTACAATGAACAGAGATCGTTTGAGCGGGAATATTACCCTAGCTATGAGTACAGTACACGTCCTCCTCCAGGACCGCGCTCTGACCCTTTCCGTCAGGACTACACTGTGTCGCGAACAGATCATAGATTTCGAACTGAAATGGGAATACAGAGACAAAACACAATGCAAAGTTTTCAACAAGAATATGATCGTTCTCATCGCTATGACTACGGTACACGGACTGAAGGAATAAGGCCTGGACAGTTCCGGAGCAGGACGCCAGGACCAGAATTAATGAACCGGTCACTCTCTGGCGAATCACGCCACGAACCCAATCGTCCAAAAACTCCAACTGCTCAAGATATGAGGAGTAAAACACCTCTACCAACAAGCAACCACAATCATACAAGTGCTTCTGATTTCCCTTTAACATCCCGTTACCAAAATGCCCCTAGCTCAACATGGGGTATGAATGGTCATAGGCAAGCTTTTGCTCATAAAGCATGGGCATATAGTAGTCTTGACCATGGCACAATCCATCCTCTACGACGAGAGTCCTCTTTAGATAACCCAGCTTACCCCTATGAAAAAACATATTCCTCTAACAATAACTATGCCCCAAATCTTGTCGGTGGACAAGGAACTCTTGGGAGCGGCACAGGGCGCCCTTCCCGACAAAGCACTTCATTCGAAAATGAAGAACCCACACCAAGCAATTTAACACGGATACCTAAACGCTATCCACCACCTTCATCTAACTCATTTCATCACCTTCCCGGCAGCCAATCCCCTCGCAGCCCAAACAGATTTCCAGAATACGATGAAGGATTACGTCACATGGAAATGCTGGTTATTCTCAGGAGACAAGAAAGTGGTTTTGGATTTAGAATTATTGGTGGCACTGAAGAAGGATCACAGGTAAGACACTAAATGAAACAAAGTACTTCTTTTTTCTTCAATACATTTATTTATTTATTTCTGGTGGTATTTTTTTAATTGAATCATTGATAAAAATTAGTGAATGTGAATTATCATTATAGCTTAATCACAAAGGCATGAAAGCTAGGAAACAGACTTAATTCAAATTAAGGCTTACTTTACTTGTTTGTCTAACATCTGTTACTGAATAGATGCTAAATTTTCTATTAAAAATTTTTCATTTTTGATAATGCAGTTGGCTGCTGCTGTTATAGGCTTCAGATTTTCGCTCTGATTTTCTACTCCTAACACACACACACACACACACAGAAACATTTCTGTCAAGATGTAATCAATGAAAGATTGTTGTATTTTGTATTATATATAATAAAAAAAGTGTGTCATAAATGGTTAATTAAAACTTTTGTCTTGATATAATCGATCGTTATCGTTATGTGAGGTAAGGGGCACTTGAAGGTACAGTTTTGATTAGTCTGCTGCACTGTTTCTATCTCTCACACACACACATCAACAAGAAAGCCTCTTTGCAGTCACTTGAACTGTTAGAAACAGCAGCCCAAATCCTTGAAACCATACTCTACCATCTTCAAAAAAATGGGTGGACTCATTGGAAAATATTGTCTTAGAGATACACAATAAAAAAAAAAGAAAAGGTATGTGTTTGGTCATATCTAAGCTGAGACTGCTTTTGATCATAGCTGTTGCTGGATCAGATCTGACCCAGGGCTAAACAACAGCAACAAAAATTTGTGTATGGCTAAGAGAGATATTCTATAGATGCCAAGGCAAACTGAAGAAGCTGGAAAACATCTTAGAAAATAGCAGTTTAGTAGAGAGATTTTGTATAAGTGTTCTCTCTTTCTCTCTACCTCTCTCTCTCTCTCTCTCTCTCTCTCTCTCTCACACACACACACACATGCACACACGCACACACACACACACATGCACAGTCACTTAGTTCTTCAAAATAGTATTGGAGCATAAAACATTGTAGTGCCAATTTTCTGTAAATCAAAAAGTGTCGGCAATAGAATCTATCTGTAAAAAAGCTATCATGCTCTGATAAATATTTATTGTAAGCGTGCTGAAATGACTATTAAATTACTGCATATTTCTGTCTCTCTCTGTATCTTTCTTCCTGTCTCTCTCTATCTCTCTTCATGTCTCCTTCTCCATCTTTCTCTCTTCCTGTCTCTCTTCCTGTCTCTCTCTCTCTCTCTTCCTGTCTTTCTCTCTGTTTGTGTCTCTGGGCGTCAGACTCAGACGATGGATGTGCACAACCTGTCTAGATGTTCAAGCAATTATATGCAAGAGTGCACGTGTGTGTGTGTGTGTCTGTTTGCACATGCATCTGCATGTGTCTGTGTGCATAATCTTACAATATATATATTTGCACTTTACTGTATTTAGACATGCATTTTGTCTCTGCATGTATTTACCTGTGGATGTCTATGTGCATCTCTCTTTCTCTCGCTCTCTTTCTCTCTCTCTCTCTCTTTCTCTCTCTCTTTCTCTCTCTCTCTCTTTCTTCCTCTCTCTCTCTTGCATATATACATTTCAGTTTATGTTTATGATCCTTTATTACATGCATATGAGTTTATTCCTGTTGGCAAATGTGTGTGTGTGTGTGTATGCATGCGTGTGTGTGCATGTGTGTGTGTGCATGCATGTGTGTGCATGTGTGTGCATGCATGTGTGTGCATGTGTGTGTGTGCACGTGTGTGTCTGTGTTTGTGTCTATGTGTGTGTTATCTTTATATGAAATATGTGTCTGTAAACAGATCAATGTTTGTATCTGCCTAACGGTATCCAGCAGCTTGTGTGTGTGTTTGAATGTAACTGATTGTCATTTTGTCAGGTTGAGTACATGCATGTCTCCCTCCCTCCCTCTCTCTCTCTCTCTCTCTCTCTCGCAGTTCACCTGGATTTCTCTTATAGTCACTCTTTACTCTGTAGACGTAGTCCTTGATAAAGATTTCAGAGTTTAAGTTCAAATCCTTTGGGCCCTACTACATGTTTTATATATTGAGCACCTCTTGCTCCTTGACTGTATGCATGTATGTATCATCATCATCATCATCATCATCATCATCATCATCAAGCATCCGTTGTCCATGCTGGCATGGGTTGGACGGTTCGACTGGGCTGGCATGCTGGTAGGCTACACCAGATTCCTGTCTGATTTGACATGGTTTTCTACAGCTGGATACCCTTCCTAACGCCAACCACTCACAGAGTGTAATGGCTGCTTTTACGTGCCACCGGCACGGGTGCCATTTGCATGACACTGAGGTGTGTTTACATGCCACCGGCACAGATGCTAATTTGTGTGACGCCGGTATCTGTCACGACTCTGATTTGGCCTCACTTCATGAGACCCAACACTTGAAAGGAACTCATATCATCATCATCATCATCATCGTTTAACATCTGTTTTCCATGCTGGCATGGGTTTGACTGGGGTCTGGGAAGCCAGGAGGCTGCACCAGGTTACAGTCTGATCTGGCAGTGTTTCTACAGCTTGATGCCCTTCCTAACGCCAACCGCTCCGAGAGTGTAGTGGGTGCTTTTTACATGCCACCAGCACAGGGGCCAGAGGAGGCTGGCAATGACAACGATCAGTTGGTGCTTTTTATGTGCCACCAGCGCGGAAGACAGTCAAGGTGACACTGGCATTGGTCTCGTTCAGATGGTACATTTTATGTTCCACCGGCATGGGGATCACAACTACAATTGAATATATACATATACACACACACACACACGTATATATATATATATATATATATATATATATACACACATATATATATGTATATATATAGTGTATAAAGCATATATATATATACTATATATATATATGTACATATATATATATAGTGGTTTAGGAACCTGAGGATGTACCTCATGAAACATGTGTTGCCAAGTAATAAAATAGTAGGTATTTAAATTTAAAATAAAAATTCTTTTTTATATAGTGAGATGTAGGGGCCTACTATCTCTAAATTAAAAAATATATATACATATATATATATATATATCATCATCACCATCATGAGTCTGTTTTCCATGCTATACACACACACGCACACAATTGCCTGTCTAGTTTTATGACAGTTCATTAAACTGAAAGATTGCTCGGTACTTTTGAAAAGAGTACATATTTATTAATGTTTACAAGAAAAAGGTTGACAGTGACTTCAAAGTTTTGGTTCTAAACTCTTTAATCCTTTTGTTATTTACTTTCCTGTTGGTTTTAATTACTTAGCTTTGAAACTAAGGCAGAATTTAGTAGAATAACTTTATCAATATTAATCTGGTTTTTGGAACATAAATTAACATGAAATCTTGATGGAAAATATTATTTTCGATTGCTTTAAAATAGGAAGTTTCTATTGTAGAACCAGGGATGGTCTAAGATAGGTTGATATTAGAAGGATTAAATATATCGCTTCAAATGTAGATGAAGAAATATTGATAATTGTCTTTAAAATATGCAATTCATTGAAAAGATAGGATTTAAGTAAAATTAACCCTTTTGTTACCATATTTCTGTTGAGATGTTCTGTATTTCTTTCAATTAATTTTAAATACAACAAAGAATTTAGTAAAATAACTTTGTTATCATTAAGCTAGTGTTAGGAACATAAATTGTGACTAAGGTTTGGTGGTTTCAGCCTGGTTGGTAACGAAAGGGTTAAGTCAACGAAAACATATTCTGGTGTAATGGTTTTTTCTCAAATGTTCTACAAGACATCTCTCCTTGTCATGATGTAATCTCTCATCAACTGGTACAAAGCCTCCCACTCTCTCTACTCCTGCCTCTTTCCAGATGAGGGGATCTTCATCTTGCAAGTTATTTGGTGACCCTGTTGGTACTGGTGCCATGTAAACAGTGCCTGTGCTTGGTTCACGTAAAAAGAATTGGTGCTGGTACCATGTAAAGAGAAACCAGTACAATCTGTAAAGTGGTTGGTCTTAAGAAGGGCATCCAGCCATAAAGATCCACACCAAAACAACAGACAGTGGAGATTGATGCAGTCCTCTGGTTTGCCAGCTACTGTCAAACTATCCAACCCCTACCATCATGGAAAATGATGTTAAATTATGATGATGTAGTACTTTCAGGAAGCCACATGTGGCCTTAAGATCAGAATCCTCACCTATGGTCTGAAAGTTATGTACTTAACAGACTATACATATCATGCACTTTGGTATTAAACTGGCAGAATCGTTAGCACGCTGGGCGAAGTGCTTAGTGGTATTTCATCTGCCGTTACGTTCTGAGTTCAAATTCCGCCGAGGTCGACTTTGCCTTTCATCCTTTAGGGGTCGATAAATTAAGTACCAGTTAGGCACTGGGGTCAATCTAATTGACTTAATCCATTTGTCTGTCCTTGTTTGTCCCCTATGTTTAGCCCCTTGTGGGTAGTAAAGAAATAGGTATTTCGTCTGCCGCTACGTTCTGAGTTCAAATTCCGCCGAGGTCCACTTTGCCTTTCATCCTTTAGGGGTCGATAAATTAACTACCAGTTATGCACTGGGGTCAATCTAATTGACTTAATCCGTTTGTCTGTCCTTGTTTGTCCCCTCTGTGTTTAGCCCCTTATGGGTAGTAAAGAAATAGATATTTATCTGGTCATGCTGTACCTGTTTGAGTAACTTGTACTTATGTACACCTAGAGTTGTCATGTACCTGCATGTTTGTCTAGATACTGTGTTCATATCATTCTATTGCTCTATCGACCCGACTATCACATGTCCTTATACATCACTTGCTGCTCACAGTGCACTTCCATTCTTCTCTTGATAATGCCGTTTCTCTCTTCGTTTTGGTTTGAATTTTTTGACTCTCATCTTCGTATCCTCATGGATGTTTTGTGAGTGGTCTCTTCCAATCTTACAGATATCACTTGACAAATGCACAGGTCCACTTGTTGTACGTAAGCCTTTTGTCATGACCATTCCAGTGGAACTTGTGCTTTTAATATTCCATGAACCTATTCACCTCATGCTCAAATTTTCTCATTTTGAATATGTTCCTGCAATGATATCTCAAACATGGATTTTTTTGGTCAATATTATTTTTTGATATTATTATAGCCTTAAGGCCTCATCAACTTTTTCAAGTTTCACTTGCAAAGGAAGATGAGAGTAGAGAGGTAAGTGCTGTCTGGTAGCAAGTTTATTGGAAGGTGGGTGAATGTCGCAAGAATGGCCAGTATGAACGGACCAATTCTGAGGATACACCTGTGAGAATTAATAGGTAATATAAAAGGAGAAAGGGGCTCTCTTTTGACCAGGCTCCTGTGGCTTTTATGGGTTTTTCCACAAGGAACCTTTTGAAGCGCCTCCCCCTTTTGGGAGTTTTTCATTGTTAAGTATTTTCGTTGTTTTTCTGCTTTTGTACACAGACTTTTTCCAAACGGACAAAACCCTTTGTAACCTTTCACCCTGTTTTGTCCCTACTTGTTTTTAATTGATTTTTGTCAGCCCTTGTGGCCAATAAAACGAATTAATCATTATTATTATTATTATTATTATTATTATTATTATTATATAGCTAACAATCTTTGAAATGCATCGTTCTTTATTTCCTGATTTTTTCCCCCTTTCCAGGTATCTGTCGGCCATATTGTTCCTAGTGGTGCAGCTGATCTGGATGGTCGACTTCGTACTGGTGATGAAATTATCTATGTGGACAGCCACTGCGTTCTGAATGCTTCCCATCACAGAGTGGTACAGCTGATGGGCTGTGCAGCCCTCAATGGCCGAGTCTCATTACGTGTCCGTCGAAGGCTACTCACCACTTCGATATCAGTTACAGGTAGAAACCCCCTACTTTTCTTCTTTTCACCACTGGATTTATGTTATTCCACCAGCATTTTTTTTTAAACAAGAAAAGGGGCGATCCTTTGGTATAGGTACCGTAAGTACCGGAAGTGGCTTTGTTTACATTTCTGAAGATAACAGAAACCCTTTTCTCCCACCCCTAACCCTAACACAAACCCTATCCCCTCCCCATATATATAAAAAAACACTTTCTTGAAATGTATCCGGTACTTCCGGTACCTATACCGAAGTTACGCCAGAAAAGGTTATGAACAAGTAATGATGTCTTCTCAGTTATTGGGTTGTCAGATAAATTCTTCCATTTATTTTTTCTACATGGCACTCCCATCATCATAATTCTGAAAAGAAATATTTATTCAAATTTCAAAAACAATACACAAAATTTGTACAGGAAGAATGGAGTTACAAAAAACCCATAAAACATATTTCAATAATAGCACGGAATTTTGTCAATAAACAGGTCGCGATCTCAAAGCGACGAAAATATTTTGACTAATTGAATTTAAATAGTTGAAGTGAATCAAACGGTTTTTGTGTGTTTCTTAAATGGCTTATAAACACCTTCCATGCTGCAATTGTTTTCATTCCAGCACACGATCTCAGATCAGGTCACTTGCTATGCAAGTACATCTCTGTAATATTTTTCATGTTAATTCAAATAACATAGTAAAGGATTAAAATAAATGGAAATAAACAAATTTATCTGACAACCCAACTGAATTCCATTGGCCTAGACAATCTCATGGCTATGAAAGAGGAGATGGGTGGAATGATAATTTCTGGAAAAATTGCATACTTTTTTTTCCTTTATCTTGTTTCAGTTATTGGATTTCAGCCATTCTGGGATACTACCTTGAAAGGTTTTAGTCAAACAACTTGCCCCCAGCACTTTATTTTTCAAGTTTTGAACTTATTCTATCAGTTTTGTACTTATTCTATCAGTTTTGTACTTATTCTATTGCCAAACCAGTAAATTATCAGATAAACAAACCAACATCAGTTGTCACATGGTTGTGGTGATGGGGCATACATACATACAAAGACACACACACACACTCACACATAGTTATACGGAACCTGGTACAGCCATCTGGCTCGCCAGTCCTCAGTCAAACCATCCAACTCATGCCAGCATGGGAAGTGGACGTTAAATGATGACGATGATGATATGTAACAGGTTTCCACACAACGTCCCTGTACCAAATACACTCACAGGCAGTTGGGCAGCTCGCCCAAGGTGATGCTTAGTGGGACATTGTTGCAAAACAAGGATCTCAACCGCACAGCTATATCTGCTTTACATTGACAAAATTTTTTAAATCACACATCACTGATTTATCATCATCATCATCGTTTAACGTCCACTTTCCATGCTAGCATGGGTTGGACGATTTGACAGAGGTCTGGCAAACCAGATGGCTGTACCAGACTCCAATCTGATCTGGCAGAGTTTCTACAGCTGGATGCTCTTCCTAATGCCGACCACTCCGAGAGTTTAGTGGGTGCTTTTACATGCCATTGGCACAAGGGCCAGTCAGGTGGTAATGGCAACGGCCACACTCAAATGGTGCTTTTTATGTGCCACCTGCACAGGAGCCAGTCCAGCGGCACTGGCAACAACTTCGCTCAAATGTTTTTTCACATGCCACCAGCACAAGTGCCAGTAAGGCGACGCACTCCTGTGAAAATAACCACAATAAAGAAAAAACAAACATATTTCATTTGTGCTTGCCAGAAACAATAAGTGGGAGACTTGTCATGCACAGTGGTGTAAAATAGTTGCTGTATTCGCTGCATCTTCATAACTTTGAAGGAATTGTGTTATATGCCATCAGTAAACATCTCCATATTCCTGCTCACAGTGTTAGACTTCTCTTCTGCTTCTTTTTCATAGTCCAATAATTTATTCCTCTTTGCATGTGTCATGCTATATGTGTTTATGTTCCTTAACAAATCAGTTCATGTGGACATTTAAATCACTCCAATATCATTCTGTATAACTAATATTTAACTCGATGACATATGTAATGAGAACATTATCCTAATAAAATAATAATCTATTGCTTTAATGTATGATGGTCGGAGGGGTAATCCCCAAAGGCTGTACATTAAACCTATCATTGTAAATCTTCTGTTAGATCAATATTAAAATTGATCAGAGTTGTGAAGTCGGAAACAATTAAGGGATAGCTGGAGTCGGAGTCGGTATAGCTTTTTACAGACTCCGACTCACAATATCTTTATTCTTTAATATAAACCAGTTATAACATAGATGCCTACTCAAAGTACAAACATATGCATATGTAGACCACAATCACTTAATTACATAAAGAGGAGTCAGAGTCAGAGGTGCCAATAGTAGAGGAGTCGGAGTCAAAGTTTTTTGTTTTGACTCCACAGCCCTGAAATTGATAAATCCTATCAACAAAGAAGTATTCCAATCCCAGTAATGGTTTCAAATTTTGGCACAAGGCCAGGCATTTTAGTAGAGGGGTAAGTCAATTACACTGACCCAGTATTCAGCTGGTACTTATTTTATCTACCCCAAAAGGATGAAAGGCAAATTCAACCTCGGTGGAATTTGAACCAAGAATATAAAGATGGATGAAATGCCGTGAAGCATTACGCCCGGCATGCTAACAATTCTACCACCTTTCGAAACAAGTAATATTGGTATCTTTTACATTCAGACTTGACTATCTTATAGCAATGAACCAACAAGAAATCCTTTATGACAACTAGAAATAACTGTTAAATCTCTCTCAAAACACACTTTACTATTCAAAAAACATACATATATCATTTGTAAAAAACATAAATCCAAAAGAAGAATCACTCTAAGATGTAGAACAGTTTATATTAAATATTAAGGGGTCATGGGCCAATAGGTTTTTGGGATCTGATGATATGCCATAAAACTAAACCCTTTATGGACATAAACTAGCCTTCCCCATTTTTAATATATATATATATAATCAAAAAAAGCAACAAGGATATCCAAGGTAGTGTAGTACAATCCTTTCATGCTACTTCATTTTATTAAAGAATGTAAGCATTACATCAGTTTTAAAATGTAGAGCAATCTTCAGCCACATATAGAATTTTTTTAATTAAAAAGACAATGTACATTTTTATACTTATTTGGTGCCTTTAACTTAAGTACCATATTCATCTGAATCTATATATATATATAAAAACATATTAAATAATGTAATCCTAGATATACTGTGTCTGACAAGTTACACCTAGAATGCTTTTGCTCATAGGTGTACTCAGCCAGGGTGATCTGGGGTTAAACATCAACAACAGTATTTCCATTACTTACAGCAATAGGAAACTAATTACTCTCCCTGTTCAATGTTACTTTAACCTTAGTATTACCCCTTTTTGTGTTTTTCATCTTAATCCCTTGATAATCGTCTTAAGTCCCAAGTCTAGTCTTCGACCTAATTTGCTGCACCAGATTCTTACCAGCAGCGTATATTGATATGTCATATTACTTACCTATCTTACGTAATACTTCACTTTCCCTCCTTTTTTTTGTCTTCTTATTTTTGTTTTTCATCTCCACTAACCCTTACCTTGCCCCCTTCTCTTCACGTTCTTTCACTTCAGCCAGGCTCAGTAACTAACAGCTTACAGTCACATGGTTTCTTATTTAAAATTGCCGACTGTTATCAATTTTCACCAAAACTACTCCAGTTTCAGATTGTATATACTTCACTAATTAATATCAAACCCTGAAAGATACTGGAGCTTCTTACCTTAGAAACTAAATGGTTATGGCTTGAAAATTCATACACTTTGCTACTGAAATTGCTCAGTGATTTTTGCTACCTCTTGACTTCAACTTCTAGGATGGTAAATGATTCTCAAGACAGACTTACTCTCTGAAGTATGAGACACCTACTCACATAAGATTTTATTGCTTTGTCGATCTCTACTTCTCTAGTATCGCTTCCCCTCCCTTCCTGTCTCTATCTCTCTTCCTTTTTTCTGTTTTCTTCCTGTTTTTCTAAAAGGAAAGTTAGTATTTATCTTTCTCTTAGAAATAGGTAAACTTGCATGTTTGTATGTCTATTATTATACCTTGATATTGTGTGGACTAGGTTCCCCATTGATAGCCCCCTCAGTGTTAAACATTTACAAAATGTGAATTAGTGACCCCAATTCTCTAGAGCTGCTACGTTTGGTGTGAATATAAATGGATTGGTTCCTTGTTTCTTTGAGATCAGTCAAATAATGTACACATTCAGATGGTGGCATGTAAAAAGCACCATTTGAAGGTGGCCAATGCCAGTACCCCCTGACTGGCTCCCATGCTAGTGGCATGTAAAAAGCACCCACTACACTCTCGGAGTGGTTGGCATTAGGAAGGGCTGCCAGCTATAGAAACATTGCCAGATCAGATTGAAGTCTGGTGCAGCCACTGGCTCTCCAGACCTCAGTCGAACCGTCCAACACATGCCAGCATAGAAAACGGACATTAATAATCACTTTGTATACCTATATATAGATATACACACACCTTTATTGTCAGCCTCATCAGCAGAGTGGACTTCATGCTTTTTACGTGGCACGAGCACAGGCAAAGTCAGTTTTGCCAAAGTTTTTACAGCTGGATGCCCTTCAAAATGCCAACCACTTTACAGTGTGGACTAGATGCTTTTTAAGTGGCAACTATATTGACAGAGTCACCAAGTACCTTGGTTATGCAAAATACAATTTACTCAAATACCATGTTGTGGGATCAAACCCAGGACCTTGTAATTATGAAACAAACTTCTTTGCCATGCTTGTATCCATTTATGTACGCATGTATGCATGCACATGTTTTCTAGTGACATTTGTTTTGCAGATAAAGTATAGGGTACTGACCTCTCTGCCTTATCACCTCATACCCCACTCCACCACCAGGGTGTTAGTGTGAGTACCATTAATACACTGCCATCAACCTAATCAACCTTATCCCCTTTCAGTATCTTGGCAACAAATCTAAGGGTACAAGGTACATTATTGTATTTGGATCTAGTAAGAAAATGGTGCTAAGTGTATTACTGTAATTGCTTTATGAATCTTAACGGCAGGTTTCAAATGAGGAATTCAGGTGTTTGGTTAATCTAGAATCTCCCCCAACAACCTGCTTCTGTTACATTGTAGAGATGTATAGAAATGTTTGTTTTGGCTGATTGTGATGCATGCACCACTGTTTTCATATCTGTGCCTTTCAGCTGGTATTGATTCTAGTTTATCATAGCTAAACTGAAGCTTCACAGTTTTTGTTCAGTTTCTTAGTACAACTACAGTTATGAAATCCAATCTCTTCTTTGCCACACGTAGAATCTTAGATAAACAGATCAGTTCACTAAAAGGACACAGAATAAAGATATGTAGAAATATGGAATTACTCTCGTTAATAATAACCCACTGATCAACAAACCTTACATACTTATCGATATATTCATTCAAAAAGCATTGCACATATCTTTGACATGATATTTAATTTAACAAACAATATTTAATCTAACTAATTAGCAGTGTTTCACTCATTACTTAAATGTTTACATTTTAAATTCCTTTCCAGGCGGCGAGCTGGCAGAAACGTTAGCACGCTGGGCGAAATGCGTAGCCGTATTTCGTCTGCCGCTACGTTCTGAGTTCAAATTCCGCCGAGGTTGACTTTGCCTTTCATCCTTTCAGGGTCAATAAATTAAGTACCAGTTAAGCACTGGGGTTAATATAATCGACTTAATCCATTTGTCAGTCCTTGTTTGTCCCCTCTGTGTTTAGCCCCTTGTGAGTAGTAAAGAAATAGGTAATTATTATTTTGCTGTTGCTTTCAATTCCTCTATTCTTCTGGGGGTTCCTCACCATATCTCTCCATCTGGGTGCTGGTATGGCAATGTGGTCAAGATGGGAACAGTTATCTTTTACTTGTTTCAGTCATTGGACCTCAGCCATGTTTGGTTGGTTTATTTGGCTAACTCTTCAAGGGTTTGGCCAAATAAGTCAACCACAGTTATTATTTTTTTAAATCTAGTATATGTTCTATTGGTCTCTTTTGCCAGACTGCTAATTTACAGGGATGTTAACAAACCTACACACACACACACACACACACATACTCATGCACACACACACATACTCATGCACACACACATATATGATGGGCTTCCACACCATCTCCATTTACCAAATTCACTCACAAGGCATTAGTCAGCCTGGAGTTATAGTAGAAGACACTTGCTCAAGATGCTGTGCTGTGGGATTGAATCCAAATCCACATGGTTGCAAACAGAACTTCTTAACCATGCAGTATAATAAAGAATTTAAGTCATAATTTCATGATTCTGGATCTAATTTCCACTATGTGGTACCTTAGACAATTGGCTTTTACCATATACTCTGGTTCTCCCAAGCCTTGCTTTTGGCGGTGGAAACTGCATGGAAGCCTGCTGGATAGGTTGTACCTGTTCTTGGGTGGGAAACTTAATCTGTTGATTGGTTCAACACTACCACATGGATGTTGGGTAGCTTTTAGCAGAGTCTACTCAATTGCAAATATTCAGAGCAAGCTTCCTGTCTGACAATAACTCAGGTGTCATAGGATCGTCATCCCTATCTTCTACCAATCTCCGAAGCCTTTCAATAATGCTATGAACTACCTCTTTCTGGAACTCTACCTGGTTATCATGTTTTAGTTCATATTATTAATTTGTTTCATAAGGCGGCAAGCTAGCAGAATCGTTAGCATGCTGGATGGAATGCTTAGCGGTTATTTCGTCTGCTGCTGCGATCTGAATTCAAATTCCGCCAAGGTTGAATTTGCCTTTCATCCTCTCAGGGTTGATGAAGTAAGTACCAGCTATGCACTGGGGTCGATGTAATCGACTAGCCCCCTTCTGCCCCCCCCCACCTCCAATTTCAAGGCCTCGTGCTTAGAGTAGAAATAATTATTATTAATTTGTTTCGTCATTTAGTGTCTGCTTTCTATGCTGGCATGGGTTGAATGGTTTGACAGGATTAAACTAGTCTGAGGTCCGCATTGGTCTCCAATACTTGCTTTGGCAACATTTCTATGGCTTGATAACCTTCACAACACAAACCACTTTGCAGAATAAAGTCCTGTGTGCATTTTTTTTTATGGCACCAGCAGTAGTGAGGTCCCCAAGTAACTCACTAGGCAAGACCCTTTATCTGAGTAGGGCTGCAGTATTGAGGGAGGTGAATTTGTGCCAGGTGTAATTCGTGCCAGTAAGAGAGAGGGACAGAAATAAATTCCCTGCTGCAGAGGAGTTATATGGCTAACCTAAAAGGAAAAGAAGAAGAAAGGTGAAGATGAGACATCAGGGTGAACCTTCAAGATACAATAAGGTGGATAGAGAGAAAATAGAGCAATCTGTCCCCTTTTCAGTTCTAGCTTACAACAAATAGCATTCAAGGGCGAAATAAAACAAGCATAGCCCTTACACAATGAAATTAAATTCCACACGTTATCAATATTTGCTTCTATAATAAAAATAAGGTCAACCTATTGTCGTATTGTAAATACAAATACTAATGTTATTTTATAGTAAATAGTTAATTATTTACATTACTCATTGCTTTTAATAAATGTATATATTAATTACACTGATAATTATGATTACTTAATATATAGGATTTTATTTTAATTACTTCACACATTTGTTTTTATCCTTATTAGAGTATCCACATTATTGTACAAGTATGGTATAAGGAGTACTGTATGTTTGTATATTAGTGACCGATTATTTGTTTGTATTAAATTATTCTGTTTGTTCCCATGTGCTTGTGTGTGTGTAGTGTGCCTTGCTTCCCTGGCATTTCAATTTATTGTTGTCTTATATATATATCTAGGACAGGACAGGTTACCTCACTCTCCTCATAAATACCTAAACTAGCTTCAATTATTTTCAACACTAAATACTTACAGCTCCCCTACTCACTCATATCCATAAACCCACCCACTTTGCTTTCATGATCTTTATTTGTCAACTGATTTCTTTCTTTCTTTCTTTTTTTTTTTGTCAACTGATATATGGGTGGGGAAGTATGGGTGGGTGTCCTTTCTTCTTATTTTTTTTTTCTTCTAAGTTGCTGGCTGCCTGCACAACATTAACTTATATCTACTTCAAAAGTAGTTGCTATGCGGTGTTTATAGTAAAACAGTGAACATTTCATTACTTACTTTTTCTATCAAAGCAGAATTAATGCTTGATTCTAATCAACCAAAACAAACAAAAACAAAACAAAAAAAGTTAATTTAAATATTTTAATTACAAAAGAAAAATCATTAAATAAGCATTTATGATTATTGTTATAAGTGGCACCCCATTTCAGTCAGGTAAGAAAAACTATAGCTGGTTTTAATCATTTTTTATATTTTATTTTCCTTTCTTTTCTATTTTATATTTACTAAATGTAACAAAATTGTTGTCTATAGTTACCTCAGCCAATTAGCAAGAATATTCTTTTGCCAGAATAATTTTTAAAGAAATTGAATGATGATTATAGGGACAACAGCGGTGCAGCTATGTAAGTGCTCTACCTTTAATCAATTATTTAAAATCACTATAATGATGACGACTTTACACTGATGAAGGACTCTCTACAGTGTTACTCGATCTGCTAGAAACAGCAGCTAAATTTCTTTTCTGTCACACCCTGTTATCTTAAAAAGGGTGGCATCGAAAACTGCATTAATTAATGTAGTATTAACCCTTTCGTTACTGTATTTATTTTGAGATGCTCTGTGTTTCTTTCAATTAATTTTAAATATAACAAAGAATTTAGTAAAATAACTTAATTATCATTAAGCTAGTGTTAGGAACATAAATTGTGACTAAGGTTTGGTGGAAGATTTTAATTCAAAACTTATGAAAACAAGACATTTGTACTACAGAGCCAGAGCCAGTTTCAGCTGGGTTGGTAACAAAAGGGTTAAGTACATGATACCTGAGAAACAAAAAAAAATTAAGGCTGATTAGTCTTAGCAGGTATGTTTCTGATCATAAAATTAAGGATGGCCTTGGACTAAACGACAGCAAAAACCTGTCATTTTCCCTACTTTGTCATTTATTCTGTGTTAGTGTTGTAGAATCCTTTCTACTAAAGGCACAAGGCCTGAAATTTGGGGCTTGGGGACTAGTCAATTACAACAACCCCAGTGTTTCACTGGTACTTAATTTATCGACCCCAAAAGGATAAAAGGCAAAGTCGACCTCGGCGAAATTTGAACTCAGAATGTAGCGATGGTCGAAATACCTCTAATCATTTCGTCTGGCATGCTACCGATTCTGCCAGCTCGCCGCCTTAGTGTTGTAGAATATTAGTTGTAGTAATATATCCCAACCAATCATACAAAGACCATATTCTGCTCTCTACAAATAGACTAACAGAATTTTAGCATGCAATTATCAAAGTTCTAATATTTGTTTAGATAATTCTTATCTCAATATTGACAGCTTTGGGGAATTTTTTTTTTCCTAATATAATGATACTTTGTAATTTAACTTTGACTTGTCATCTCATCTGTCTCTTGGTGCTAAAATAATCATGGCAGATATCACGATCAGCATCATTTTCATCATCATCATCATCTTTATCATCTCTGTTACTACAGTATCAGCTACTACGATATCAAACCTGCCCTGTCATCCAACTGCTCTGCATCAGTCCCAAGACATTGTCTACTCTTTTACTTATTTCAGTCATCTGACTGTGGCCATGCTGGAGCACCGCTTTTAGTCAAGCAAATCGACCCTAAGACTTATTCTTTGTAAGCCTAGTACTTATTCTATCGACCTCTTTTTCCGAACCGCTAAGTTACGGGGACATAAACACACCAGAATCGGTTGTCAAGCGATGTTGGGAGAACAAACACAGACACACAAACATATACATATATACGATGGGCTTCTTTCAGTTTCCGTCTACCAAATCCACTCACAAGGCTTTGGTCGGCCCGAGGCTATAGTAGAAGACACTTGCCCAAGGTGCTATGCACGCTGGGCGAAATGCTTAGCGGTATTTCATCTGCCGCTACGTTCTGAGTTCAAATTCCGCCGAGGTCGACTTTGCCTTTCATCCTTTCGGGGTCAATTAAAGAAGTACCAGTTACGCACTGGGGTTGATATAATCGACTTAATCCGTTTGTCTGTCCTTATTTGTCCCCACTGTGTTTAGCCCCTTGTGGGTAGTAAAGAAATAGGTACTTAATTTACCAACCCCAAAAGGATGAAAGGCAAAGTCGACCTCGGGGGAGCTTGAACTCAGAATGTAAAGACAGATGAAATACTGCTAAGCATTTCACCCGGCACACTAGCGTTTCTGCCAGTTCGCCTGTTAGAAAACTGATTTTTGTTATGTTGGAAATGTTAATAATTGTATTGTTGTGGCCTTGAGATGGATTCTAGCATAAATAAAATGTAACATTTTATCACAAAACAGTGCATGTGCACAGCAAAAGCAAAAACATACACAGCCTAACATCATGCTCTAATAATCGTGCCTTTCTATGTTGTTGTTTACTGCTATCTAACAATACTTCTGTGAAAGGTTTTCTCAGTAGTTTTAATGTAACATACTTATATTACCTACAAGATTGTTCATCTTGGAGTAAAGGGTTTTAGTGTCGAGTATTCTTCTTGTGACAGTCCATACAGTTACAAAAGTTGTTGTTTAGCTTCAGCTCAGCCCTAAACGAGTAGATCTATGATCAAAGTTATTCCAACCGTGACCCAGCCATCTATTTTTCCAGACAACTTTATCCAATGTATCCAACCTTTTTAAGAAGAGAATGATTTAGTTGTCTAGAATCTTTCTATCTTTTTTTTCTCTCTTTTACTTGTTTCAGTCATTTGACTGCGGCCATGCTGGAGCACCGCCTTTAGTCGAGCAAATCGACCGTAAGACTTATTCTTTGTAAGCCTAGTACTTATTCTATCGGTCCCTTTTGCTGAACCGCTAAGTTACGGGGACATAAACACACCAGCATCAGTTGTTAAACGATGTTGAGGTGACAAACACACACACACACATATATATATTTATATATAATGGGCTTCTTTCAGTTTCCGTCTACCAAATCCACTCACAAGGCTTTGGTCGGCCCAAGTTTATAGTAGAAGACACTTGCCCAAGTTGCCACGCAGTGGGACTGAACCCAGATCTGGCCTTGTTCATATTGAAATATTAGTACAGCTACACAATCTTTGAATTGGAATTTCAAAAAATTAAAGCTTTTTTTGTAGAGAATGTATACACACTAAAACTTGTATTTGACACCAAACATGACTCCCACTCAATCCCGTTTATGTTTGAAATTTTACTTGGGAATGGAAAATACACTAGTAATTTTATGAGCTGTTTTTATCTCAGTTTATGTTCCAGTTTACTACTATACAAATAAACTGTATTATTGTTTATAGTTTTTATCCTTCTCTGAGAATATGAAATCATCATTATCTGATGTCCGTTTTCCATACTGGCATAGGTCAGATGGTTTAACAGGTACTGGCAAGTCATAAGACTTTGCCAAGTTCTGCTGTCTGCTTTGGCATTGTTTCTGTGGCTAGAGACCCAGTATAATGCAAATAAACAGTACTCTCCAATACTTTCACGTGGTTGTGTTTACATATGTTTTACAAAGAGTTTGATATATAGGTGTCTCGTTTAATGTGCATTTTTACATCATCCTAAGCTAACCAGTGATATTTTCATCATAATTATGGTAAGCTGGTAAAAATGTCTTCATGCCCTACTTGGCTAGGTCTATCACTTACATAGTAAAGGTATCCCTATGCTCACGGGCATATGGCGTACTGGTTAAGAGTGTGGGCTACTAACCCCAAGATTCCGAGTTCGATTCCAGGCAGTGACGTGAATAATAATAATAATAATAACATCGAAAAATACCTTAGGAATGAGAACCCAGGTTCGAAATTTCCCCAAGACACCTGAAGAAGGCTAGAGGATATATCAGTTGAAACGTGTTAACAACAAACAAGATGAGGACAAATATCCGTCAAATGTAAATAATGTAAATAGTATCCCATGGGTTCAAAACTTAAGTTCATCCTATGACCGAGACATATACAAACCAGAATTTTGTTTCCAAAGTTGGTGTCAGGAGCTGAGAGTTATAATCAAATGGATACCTAATGAGTATACTATACTACCATTTCCAAATTTTGAATTCCAAACCCTGCATGGTCCCAAGAGTTTGGATAAGAGTTTAGGTACTTGTAGTAATATGGAAATGTTTAAATATGTCATGGCCACTCCAACCATAGAAAATTAGATAAATCAACAAAAACTCCAAATACAAATACACGAAACAAAAACAAAAAAATAAAGTAAAATCTCTCATTACTAAATATATTCAGAAATAGCTCTTTCATTAAGTTAGATACTACTCATTTAATTTTTCTCTTTGGTTGAAAAACATTGTTCTTGGTTAAATGCTATCATTTTCTAGCCAGTCATTAATCAAATAATATTTTCTATATGTTTAAGGTAACCATCTGACAAAAATGTTAGCACACCAGGCAAAATCCTTAGCGGTATTTCATCTGGCGGCAAGCTGGCAGAAACGTTAGCACGCCAGGCAAAATGCTTAGCAGTATTTCGTCTGCCGTTGCGTTCTGAGTTCAAATTCTGCCAAGGTTGACTTTGCCTTTCATCCTCTCGGGGTCAATGAAATAAGTACCTGTTACGCACTGGGGTCGATATAATCGACTTAATCCGTCTGTCTGTCCTTGTTTGTCTCCTCTGTATTTAGCCCCTTGTGGGTAGTAAAGAAATAGGTATTTCATCTGTCTTTACATTCTGAGTTCAAATTTTGCCAAGGCCAACTTTGCCTTTCATCCTTTTGGGGTCGATAATTTAAGTACTAAGATGTGTACTAGGGTTGATCTAATCAACTGGCCTCCTCCCCCAAAATTTCCGGTCTTGTACCTAGAGTAGAAAAGAATATTTTCTATATGTTTCTCTTAGAAAGACTACTTAGCAAAATACATGCATAAAGAAAAGTCAAAGGAAGAGCAAATTGTTCTAAGAAACTAAAAATATTTATCCCTGTGTATGATTTGTAAACTTTTGATGGCTCACTTCATTTGTTTCTCATCCCATATGTTTGGTATCTAATTTTTCTTGCTTTTATCTCTTCCAGAACAACCCTTTTACCGAGCTGCTGGTGTATCAGAAAGTTACCCTTATGATGTGACTGTAACACGTAGAGAACATGAAGGATTTGGCTTTGTGATAATTTCCTCTGTAAGCAAGGCAGGCTCAACAATAGGTGAGTTCATTGGTATGTGTCAGTGGACTGTAACCCCTTCTTTCTCTCACCTTTTAACCTTTCCTTTGTTTCCCAATTAACCTTGTTGTCTTTTACTATTTCTTACAAATAATAAAATAGCAACTTTTATTAGTCCTTCCATTTTTGTTGGCGATGATCAAGGGAGAAGACGGGACATAGTGTATCAATCAATCCAATGCATGCTCTGAAGGTTCTGCTACATGTCAGGCATCAGTGGTCTGCAGGGACTGAAGGCAAGGAGTTAGCTCTGGACTTGCGTTTTCTTTGTGCCCCTGCAATCCTGTTGTTTTTAGGAGGTGGTACCTCTGTTGATGCAGCTTCGGCAGGCAGGGCAGTCCTGTGCTTGCATTTCCCAGGTGTCAGGATTGATTTCAATCATCATCGTCGTCGTCGTTTAACGTCCGTTTTCCATGCTAGCATGGGTTGGACGGTTCAATCAAGGTCTGGGAAACCAGGAGGCTGCACCAGGCTCCAGTCTGATCTGGCAGTGTTTCTACAGCTGGATACCCTTCCTAATGCCAACCACTCCGTGAGTGTAGTGGGTGCTTTTTACGTGCCACCGGCACGATGTTCTTCTATATATTATCGTAAATGTGTAGAAACAAACAGTATTTTGTTTTAATAAGAACCTAATTTGTTTCTGTAGTGTTAGGCAAATGAAATGTAAATCTTTCCTAGAAACAGACTCTTTTCCTGAAATAACTGATTGGTATGGAGAAATAAGGAGGAAACTTTTCAGTTGGCAACTCAGTGTAGCAGTGAAGTATCCTTCAAAAAACTCCCTATTTTTAAAATAGGGACCAGATCTGTAGCTTAGAGATAGTTGAGCAAATATTTAATAGTGACATATGAAAAGCTCACCTAATCAAACAAGAATTAATTAATGCCTGAATATTGCTTAACCCTTTGGTTTTATCACATTTCTGGTGAGATACTCTTTGTTTGTTTCCATTAATTTTAAATATAAAAAAGAATTTAGTAAAATAACTTAGTTATTATTAAGCTAGTGTTAGGAACATAAATTTTGACTAAGGTTTGGTGGAAGATTTTAATTAAAAACTTATGAAAACAAGACAGTTGTACTACAGAGCCAGAGCCTGTTTCAGCTGGGTTGGTAACGAAAGGATTAAATTAATCATTTGTTCACCCTTTTGTTACCATATTTCTGGTGAGATGCTCTGTGTTTCTTTCCATTAATTTTAAATATAAAAAAGAATTTAGTAAAATAACTTAGTTATTATTAAGCTAGTATTAGGAACATAAATTTTGACTAAGGTTTGGTGGAAGATTTTAATTCAGAACTTTTGAAAACAAGACATTTGTACCAGAGAGCCAGAAGTAGTTTCTGGCAGGCTGGTATCTGTGGGGTTAAAGTCAGACAGACTGGACAGCAATAGCATTAACAGCATATGTCTGCTTTCCATGCTAGCATGGGTTGGATACTTTGACAGGATCCACTGGCTCAGAGGACCACATCTTGCTCAGTTTTCACTTGATTTCTGTGTGTGGATGTCCTTTCTAATGCCAACTGCTTTATAAAGTGTTCTCGGTGCCTTTTTTTTTTCACTAATAAAGTTATTGTGTAACATGCAAGACTGAAGCCTACTCTTAATAAGAAGGAGGATAGCAGGTGGGCATAAATTCAGATTTAATATTTATCAAAGAAATTTATGGAATTTGATATTGAAAGTAAAGAAATACTGAATATAATAGTTCGTTCTTATCAATGGCTCTAAATTACCACATACATTGAACACTCCAAAATCTTGATGTATCAAAGATAAAAGGCTTACCACTGTATATGGAGCTTAGAAATTATGTAGTAGCCATCAGAAGACACTTCTATCCCACTGGTTCTTAATTCATTAATACTATAGTATTTATGGCAACCAGCCATAAAATATTTGCTTTAGTAATATATTCCATTGTATGATTGTGGATGGATTTAGTTATTTAGGGCTTTGATTTATTTTAGGAAGGATAAGATCCAACTGTAGACTAATATTTTTGTGGTGAAGGGGAAAAAATGTTTTTTCACTTTATATTTTTCCTTAAAGCATGCTTTTTTCTTAACTAATTTGTTGTGGTTATTTGGTCCTTCATCTAATAATTGATGGTGTCTTAAATACACTGATTCAAATGTCGTTATAGTAATAAATTTACTTTCACACTATTTCTCTGTTACTATAGGATATTATCAAAAACTTTGAATCTTACTAGCAGGAACTATGCCCAATCTCCAATCTTCTAAGATATCTGTTGCTTACCTTCTTTCCATCATCATTAGTAAAATGGTCACTGTTCCTTTCAATCAAATCTCTACATTCTATCAATGCAAGATTATTCATCTCATCCTTCTGTCTTTTTGTAGATCAATTCCCAAACCCTGTACCAATAATTTTCCCCCTGTCCTTCCCTCAAAGGTTTATCCTTTATTTTCAATTTTCTGGTTGAAGCACAGCAAATTAGGCACAAGCATAGCTTTTTGGTTAAGAAGCTTGCTTCCCAACAATTGGATTCTAGGTTTAGTCCCTCTGCATTGCACCTTGAGCAAGTGTTTTCTACTATAGCCTCAGGCTGGCCAATGCCTTGTAAAAGGATTTGGTAGAGAGAAATTGAGAGAAACCTGTCATGCATAACTTATATGACTCAATGCCAGTACAAACTAGCTGGTCTAGACTTTACTTATGCAGATACTCTAATTATGATTTGGTGTAGTTTGTTGTATTTGATTTGAGTCAAAAGAGACCGATAGAATAAGTACTAGGCTTACAAAGAATAAGTCCTGGGGGTCGATGTGCTCAACTAAAGGCGGTGCTCCAGCATGGCCACAGTCAAATGACTGAAACAAGTAAAAGAGTGTGTGTGTATATATATATATATATATATATATATATATATATATATATATATACAGAGAGAGAGAGAGAAAGAGTAGTGTCTGTGTGTACCCTCATCTAGATATCATGTGATGGTTGTAAGCAAACATCATCATCAATGTTCATTTCCAGTTTTCTAATCAAAACCTGTATAGCCATGGGAAAATGTTAATGGAATAAAAAGAAAAGAACTAATGAATTTTTTTTCCCTGTTCACATTTCTCCCACATTAGTCTGGGCATTAATTCATTAAATACATTCCTACTTGCGCAACCATCTTATTCCACACTATCCCTGTAGCCTAGTTATTGACATCATATCTTCTTCACACAAAATCCCAATAGTCCATAACACTGTCAGTGAATACAGTTTACCTAACCAAAAACATTGTGAATGGGAAACTGCTGTAAGCAGTGGTACCATGGAAATGCCGAGTCTTTCATTAGCCTGCAGCTTTTCTTGTGAGTTGGAGCCATGATAGATGCATTAACAAGCCAGCCCTTTCAATTTTATCAGAATCTTTTCAGAAAGAACCAAAACCTATTACATTGCTATTGCTCCATGTTGGCATTTCTTAAACAAATAAACTTTCTAAAAAAAATCAGTGACTGTTCTGCTTTGTGTGTTAACTTCACAGCCTCTCTGCTTCAACTTGGCAGTTTATATTTACATTGGTGTGAAAGGAAATGCATTCTAAAGACATTTGAGTCAGCACATACATATATATTTCAGCTTGCTTTTGTTTTGTTTCCTGTCAAGTGTGAGGTTCTCTCTACATCTATCTTTGCAATATTGCATGCCAGAGTATTGTTAATTGTTAATGACGACATTACAGCAACGAGTTGATGATAGCCAAATGGCAGAAAATGTTACGTGTTCTGTGTATTACTGGTGGTTTACTATAAACCTTGGAAAGAGGGTAGATTCTTCTTGTTGCAGTCTATCTGAGCTTCAAATTAGGTAAAAACAAATGTGTTGCCTCTTTTAAAATCAATAAAAAAGAAAAGGAAATTTCTTGTTCTAATTAAGTTGCTGCCAAGGTTTTCTCTTAGCAAGCATGGTTATGTGATAGGTGCAGGTGTCTTCTAATAACTCCCCCCGCACCAGGCTGACCAAAGGCTCATGAGTAGATTTGGTTGGTGGTGTGTATGAGTATGTATATGCTTGTATCTCCTTGTCATATCACGTAATAGTTGTAAATGAGTGTCACTATCATACAAGTAGTTTCATTCATTTCCAGTCTTCTGCAAAGACATGTCTGGCCATGGGAAAACATTACTTTGCTTAGAAGCAGTTGAACATTGGTAATAGGAAGAGTTGTAGAAAGTCTGCTTTAATAAACTCCATCCAACCCATGCAAGCATGAAAAAGTGGACAATAAAATAATGATGATTATCATTCACATAGGAGAGGCAAGCTTTAGTGTAAATGCAAAGTTCCTAACTGGAATTAAAAAAAAAAAACATCATCATAAGAACAAAGAATGACTGGGAAAAAAAAGGAAACCATTATCTGCCTAAAGTAGATAATGGTTTCTTACAAAGATTCCAGAACAGAATAATTAAATTATCAGATAAAGTCATTCATTTCTTTTATTTTTTTCCCCATCTTCATACATCTAAAAAGAGGTAAAATTTATTTAGATTTTAAAAATAAACAAAAGTCATAGAGGAAGAATGGAGCTACAAAAGCTTTAGAACTCTATGATAAAACTATTCTTTGTGTTTATTCAAGTAACAATGGAAAATATAAAAATTAATGCAGGGAGGAGTAACAAATAGATATGAATTAAATATTTTATTTATTTTTGATCAGTAAAGATGACTGATATCATGGAACGTCAGATCTGTGACTGTGATGAGATTGCAAGTTTGCAAAGAAAATGTTGACATCTTGTGAAATTATTTCAGTCAATTTTGTGTAATTGATTCAGTTGCAACATAAGGATCTCAGTTCAAGTCAAGTACTAGACAACTATGAAAGAGCCAGTACTTTACTCTTGCTAGTTTGGTACCAGTTTATTCATCATCATCATCATTGTTTAACGTCCGCTTTCCATGCTGGCATGGGTTGGATGATTTGACTGAGGACTGGTGAACCAGATGGCTGCACCAGGCTCCAATCTTAATCTGGCAGAGTTTCTACAGCTGGATGCCCTTCCTAACGTCAACCACTCCGAGAGTGTAGTGGCTGCTTTTATGTGCCACCGGCACGAGGGCCAGTCAGGTGGTACTGGCAATGTCCACGCTCAAATGGTGTTTTTCACGTGCCACCTGCACAGGAACCAGTCTAGTGGCACTGGCAACAACCTCGCTTAAATGGTTTTTTCACATGCCATCAGCACAAGTGCCAGTAAGGTGACACTGGTAACAATCATGCTCAAATAGTGCTTTTTACGTGCCACCGGCATGGAAGCCAGTCAGCTGCTCTGGAAATGATCACGCTTGGATGGTGCTCTTAGCGCTCCACAAGCATGGATGCCAGTCATCAAATTTGATTTCAATTTCACTTGCCACAACAGGTCTTCACAAGCAGAGTTTAGTGTCCAACAAAGGAAAGGTACGCATAAGTGGGCTGGTTACACCCCTGGCATAGGCCACGCGGTTATGGCCTCATTTGGCTTGCTGGGTCTTCTCAAGCACAGCATATTTCCAAAAGTCTCATCATTTATTACCTGTTTTCCATGCTGGTATGAGTTAGATGGTTTGCCAAGATCTGGCAAGCTCTATTATCAGCTTTGGCATGGTCTCTACAATTGAATGCCCTTTCCTAATGCCAACTACTCTATACAGTATGTACTGGATGCTTTTTTTTATGCCACCAGCACCAGTGAAGTTGCCAAATAAGTTGCAAGACAGAAAAATGTCCCTTCAATTAAAAGGGAATAGATTTAAAAGGATGAGACTTCTTTATGGCAGGTATTGAGAGGCTGTAGTATGATAGTGGGACAAGCACAAGTGTCTTGTTATAAAGGAGATACATAACTATCTCACATTATATTAGGGTGGAAGTAGCTGAGAAGCAGATAAAGATTGCAGTAAATTGTACAAACATGCTCACACCCATCACAGCCACATTTGTGCCCAAGAATTTGAGAAAACTGTGGCAGTAACTTGATTAGAACTATTTCTTTGTTTCTTATTGATTTTTATTAAAAAGATACATTTGTCAGTACCTAATTTGAAGCGTAACTAGACTGCAACAGGTAGAATTTACCATTTTCCCAAAATTTGCAGTAAACCACCTCTAATGCACAAATGGTATTAATCAATGTTTGATATTACACTCTATGTACAGTAAATAGTACAGTTGCTTCACTGGTTTGGGAACAGGGGATGCAAAGGTACCCTCTAAAATTTGAGGGTGGGTAAATAAAAATGTTTTGAACGTCCTCCTGAAAAATTTTGTCACCAAATGAACAAGCATAGAAATATTTTTGGACTGATTTGAAATATTACTGCCACAAAATTTCAGGACTTGCACCTTTAGTAGAAATTATTATTATTATTATCATCTTCATCCTCCATTATTATTATTATTGTCATCATCATCAGTATCCATCATTTTGAATCTGGGTTTTGTCCCCGTTAATGGGGGTGGCCAGATCTACCTCAATGCCATAGCGACCGCCCTCACACCATCTCGCCAGGTTTTGGGCGTCCTCTCGTCTCAAGCCAACCCTCCCAATCTCCTCCTCCATCTGTCCCCTCCACATTTTCCTCAGTCTATCTTGCTTTCGCTATCCATTCATTTCAAACTCTAGCACCCTCCTCAGAACATACTCCTCATCCCTCCTCAACACATGCCCATACCACCTCACTCCATTTGCCCTTGCCAGCCATTCCATCGATTCCTCCAACTCCAGCATCCCCATCAAGTCCTCAGTCCTCCTCTTATCAAACAGCCTCACACCACACATTTCTCTCACCATTGCTCTCTCTCAGTCCTTCTCAAAATTGCCATCTCTCTCTCTCTCTCTCTCTCTCTCTCTCATGTTTTATATTGATATTAAGATTTTTTTTTAAATCAACATTGTATGTAAAAATAATTTTGAACCTGGGTTTGAACCCCTACCAGCAAATTTCAGTGTCCTGCTCAGGTGTTGGTTATAGGTTTTTAACAACGAGACCATCACTGATATACTGCATTTCTTGTAGCAGATGTAAGAAGAATGTTAATGCAGTGAATCTCAAAAAAAATCTTCATTCCTATAGCATCATTTATATAGTTTTCATGCTGGTGTTTCACATCCATTTCCTGTTATGCATCACTGCTCTATGTGTGTGTGTGTGTGTGTGCATTGACAGTGGAAGTTTGTAGAATAAGAGTGAAAGGAAATTCTAATTCTTTGGCATCAAAGATGGCAAAGAAAGGAAATACCAGGCAATATATTAGACTTATGGCAGCATGGAAAAAAATTGTTAAAAATTTGAGGATGAGGATAATGAAGATGATGATGGTGCTGATTTGGATTTCAAATAATTTGAGCTGTTTTCTATTTCTTCTATGCTATCTGTATATCTTCTTTTCTGAATTTGGTAGGTCGCATCCTGGAGAACAGCCCTGCAGAACGATGTAATCGACTGCATGTAGGGGATCGAATACTGGCTGTGAACAACGTTGACATTTCCCACATGCATCATGAAGAAATTGTCAACTTAATAAAAGAATCTGAATATTCTGTCACACTCACTATTGGGTCTCCTCAAGGTAAGTTCTGTTTTTTTTAATTATATCCTTAGAGTAGACATAGACGATGTATTTCACTGTAGTTTAACTTTTAATTAGTTTGTTTGGGAAATTTTAATGATTTTACCTTTTCCCCCTTTTTTTTCTGTGAAAATATTTTGATTCAGACTTTATTCTTCTAAACCATTTCTGACTTTGTTCTTGAAATTGGCTTCTTGTTTGCTGTCTTACCAAATTGCTTTATCAGTTTCACTGATCATTTGTAATCAATTTAGTTTTTGTTGTCTCATTATAATTAGTGCTAAATTTTGTGGTTTCAGCAATTGTTTCTTGTTACTCTTTTTATTGGCTAATGTCTGTAGCATTTAAACCAACCACATTTGAGATATTATTCCTTTCTTTGTTCATTATCAGAACTTTTCTTCATCCATCAATGCAACTCTCCTTTTCATTTCTCCTACATTGCCACGTTTCTCTCTCTCCCCCAATAATGCTTTAAACAATAGCTCACCTTCTCCACCATTGCTTTCTTCCTTGCTTTATAGAATACACAGTTTTAATTATTTGTTGCATTAAGATATTTTCACTTCTATTAGTAAATTTAAAAGAAAATAAAAGGATAGCATTCATCTAAAAATTTCAATGTAAAACTTCTAAGTGATCAATTGCTCCATCTATCTAGTATGATACACCATAGCTGAAAGTATGATACTGTTCTTTTGAAATCTCACACCACATATACACAGAGAAATATATAGAAAAATGTGGTTGTACGTATGTAAAAATAAAGATCATTTCAAATGGTTGTGTTAACTGATGAGACTGAAATTCTTAGATAGCTTTTTGAAAACAAAATACTCAAAGAATTAGTCTTGTCAAGTTGACAAAACCATTTCCTGTAGAAATCATTTTCAAATAAATTTCACAATAAATCTTTTCCATTTTTTCTTATTTATTTTTATGTGAATTGTTTTATTTATTTTTTGTTTTGTTTTAAATCTTGATGTGGTCTTTCTACCATGAGTTCTTATAACCATTGTTATTAGTTTTTTTTTTTCACAACTTGGTTTTTTTGTATTTTTATTAGTTCACTTAGTTCATTCATTATTGATCTACCTACTCTCCACTAACCATAAAACAAACAGGATTTTAAAAGGTGACACTGAAAATAGTATACACCCACAACAACCACAACTACAATATTAACAACAAAAAATATGCAAATTACAGAGAAAAAAACGAACAAAAATGAATGAAAAAAGAAGATGTAGTAATTTGTGTTGCCTAAAATCTTCCTGTTGGAGTAGCTTTTTCCAGTTGCTTGTCCTTATTTTTTTTTCTCTTTTATTATCTTCCCCGGTCTATTTTTCATCAGGCACCAACCCCGTTACTACTGAAGACAGCAAACAAAACACTAATAATGACCAAAAGACTTCAGGTGCTAGCCCTACCCAACAAAACGGAGAAATTCAAACCTCAAAGGGTACACGTTGTTTTTGATTTTTTTCCCAGTTTTTTTTTTATTCCTTTCAAATATAAAGTTCAGAATATTCTTAGGGATCACTAGTTGTCCCTCTAATAATAACAATAATGATAATAACAACAGCATAACTTCTGGCTCTTTGGCTGTCTCCATTAGAATGATGCACAAACTACAAACACACTCTTGCTATATATATATATACATATATATATATATATATATAAATATATATATGTATGTATGTATGTATATATATATATGTATGTATATATAATTCTCTTGTGGCTGAGCTAACGTCATATTGCAAACTAATTTTAAGATGATGGCAATGATGATGATGATGATGTAAAAAACTGACTTTCTTGGCATTAAAACAAAAGACTTTCGTCTTGCATGTGTCTTCTTTGCCAAAATAACTTCTTGCTTCATTGGAATGTTTCAATTTGAACAATATTATTCTGTGTATGCAGACACATGCACTCACACACACACATACTCACACATACACTAACTCACTCACATATGCATACAAACTCTTTCTCAAACTTTCTCTGATACATATGCACAGACACTAACTCACTGACTCTCTCTTTCTTTCACACACACACACATTCTCTCTCTCTCTCTCACACACACACACACACACACAAACACTCCCCTTTACATTCACCCTTACATACTTAATTCTCCCACCCACACATAAGTACACAAAATTCATTTGCTTTCACACCCTCGTTCTTATTCCTTGCACAATCTTTTTCTCATGCTCTCCCCCTCTCATACTTCCTCCCTCCCTCCCTCACTCATTTTCATATGCACACACATTTGTGTTTACACACACACTCACACACACACTAGTTCAATGTGAAATAAATTGTCTATTTAAAGTATTTTATTCAGTTGCCTAGATGAGGGAAATTGGAAACTTCCTTCCATCATTACTCTTGATGAGCATTGATGGAGGAAGAATCAGTTTTTAATAAATATACTCCACTGTATGAATTGAGTACTTCTTCTTCTATTTGTAAATTTAAATAAGGGCATGGTTGTGATGTTAAAATCTTCAATTCACAACCATGTTGTTTCAAGTTTGGTCCTACAATGTGGCACCAAGGGCAAGTGTCTTGAGTGAATTTGGTGGAGGAAACTGAAAGAAACCCAGCATATGTGTCTTTGACATTTGCTGTACACTCTTCTCTCTTTTCTTATGGGCGGGTCCATGCATTGTAACAGTGCATTGCTACATCCATCATTTATTGGTGATTCCCTACAACTCCCCTTCAGGGTTGGCGAAAGCGATGTGGTGGACAATGAAAAACCCAACCTAGGCCCCCATATCTACGGTGTTCGCCGCTGGAATAGGGAGTGGTTGGAGATCATGCGGTCGTTAGCCTCAAATTGCCAGGTCTGGTCAGCGTTTGTGAGAGACGCAGCATTGAGGATGAATGAAACCAGTTCAACCCACCCTGGGTGAATCCTGTCTCAAGATCAAGAAGATTCCCTACAACTCATGGCAGATGACACCTTTCCACCACTCAGGTGACAACCCACCAACCCATGGGTCTGTTTAGGTAGTCATTACTGGTGAGGGTTTTACAAGGCTGGAGTACAAATCCTACCTCAACCTCTTTAAGTTACCTTTTATGACATGTAGAGAAAGGGGTCTATTCTTTGACATGCCAGCCCCCATACGGCACACTTATTCTAAACAAAGTTACCATTCATACAAAAATCATTATTTGCCTGCAATCTTCTTTGATATCATATCTGGCAGTTGAGCTATTCATGTTTGAAGATCTATGAAGTATATTGCCTTGCTAGAAAATGGATGAGAGTTGGCCACAAGAAGAGCATCAGGCAATAGAAAAACCTGCCTCAACAAGTTTGGCCTGTCCCATACAGACATGAGAAAGTGAACATTAAAATAATGATAATAGTACACACACACTTTTTTTCCTTATTATGTATGATAGCAAAATATGATTGGTGTCTGAGAAGGTGCCACTCCATGAGTAAATTTATACAGATATTGTATAAATTATCACATGTAGTCATTTATGAGTAATGATGTTCAAAGTTGAATGGTACAGAAACTATTGTAACCAATATTAAACTTATGCTATATTGATATATTCACCTTCTTCCTTCTCTTACACACACACACACAGAGGAGCTCTGTGATGTAGCTTTCAGCTTCAGCTGAGAACAGTGTCATATATGTATATAGCTGTGTGGTGAAGAAGCTTGCTTCACAACCACATGGTTCTGGGTTCAATCCCACTGTGTGACACTGTGGGCAAGTGTCTTCTACTATAGGCTCAGGTTGACCAAAGCCTTCTGAGTGGATTTGGTCGACAAAAACTGAAAGAAGGCCATTGTGTGTGTGTGTGTGCGTTTGTCTTTGTGTCTGTGTTTGTCCCCACCCACTTCACCATTTGAGAATCGGTGTTAGTTTGTTTACATCCTCATAACTTAGTGGTTCAGCAACAGACACCGATAGAAGTATCAGGCTTTAAAAAAAAACAAAGAAAAATTTTCATGGCAGTGCCCCAGCATGGGCTAATGGCTGAAACAACTAAAAGATAAAAATATATACACACACACATACATATATATATATATATATATATATATATATATATATATATATATATGTATATATATAATATATATAATGCGCATATACATACACGCACTCACATGCATGCATGTCAAAGTACTCGTTACTAACTTTTACATTGCTAAACTAATTAAAACTACAGGAATGTCATTTTTCAGAACATTTCATATTTGACTCTGAAGAAAACATATCTGTTATATGGTTTGGATATTCTAGTGTTATAAAACACAAGTGATAAATTTAAACCATGATTCTCTGCTATTTATGAGTAGAATCGTGAAAATTCCTTTTAGCATGTATTTTGATATTTCGCTAACAACTCATTTTTCACATATGAGATGTTTGTTCATTTGCTATGGAATCTTGGCTTCTCTTTTGTGATTATTGTTGTTTTGTTCTTGTTTTTTTTTTGTTTTATTTTTGTAGCTTACTATTCCATTAGCATATTTTGTTTGTTTTGACATATTTCCTATGATATCACTGAAAAGTTGGTAAAATTTAAAAGTCCTTTAGTCAGCAGTTTCCTTAAATCATTTCTTTTTATAACCTTACTGTCCATTAATCTGTCACATTTATATGGAAAATTAATGAGAGAAATATACTATATACTAGCATATATAGATATATTGTATACTAAGCTTGTATAGATATAGGGCATATTGCTATATATATATAGATATATATATATATAGCAAATGGAAGACAGAAGTTGGAATATACAAGAATTCATTGTTAATCATGACAATTCTTTTGAAACATCTAGCATCAATTCCTCTTGGGTGGGACACTCAACAACTGGTTCAGGAGCATCCGGTGGTGCAGATGTATCTCGTCGGGTGATAAATAAATACGACTCGTTAAAATGACTGTTCTGCAATGTAACTTTGCATTTTGTAGAAAGAAAAACAGCCAGATGGAGGGAATATCTTCATTTATATCAAAGATCAAAAATAAAATCACAGATGACAAAAGGAGAAATGAACACGCAATCCAGTGAGAAAAGTATTAAAAATAACTGTTAACAGATATGGAATATATAAACACCCTCAAGCAAACTGCATGGTGCAAATACACTTGCTCATACAAGCATCCGCAAAAATGTGAGCATACGCACACATGAGGTTGGGTGCACTCATAATCACAAAGTGTGTGTGTGTGTGTATATATATATATATATATATATACACACACACACATATCATAGTTTCATGTTTAGTCCTACCATACGGCACTTTTGGCAACTGTTTCTTATTATATAGCTCTGAGTCAACCAAAGCCTTGAGTGAATTTGGTCGATGGAAACTGCTAGGAAGCTTTCCATGTGTGTGTGTATGCAGGTACGTTTTGGTTTGCTTACATTGTTGTGACCTAGTGGCTCATCAAAAAGAGAATGATGGAATGAGTACCAAACTTCAAATATGTATAAGGGTTGACTTAATCAACTAAACCTTTCAAATATATATATTCTTTTAGTCTATTCTTTTTCTTGTTTCAAGTCATTGGATTGTGGCCATGCTGGAGCACTGCATTGGAAGGGTTTGATTGATCAAACCAACTCCGGTACTTATTTTAAATTTGCCATTTACTCCATCAGTCGTTTTGACAGGTTGCTAAGTTACAGCAACTTAAACAAACCAAGACAAACACAAGCCTACACACACACACACACCTGGCAAGCTTCCGCACAGTTTCCATCTACCAAATTCCCTCACAAGCCATTGGTCAACCCAGAGCTATAATAGAAGACACTTGCCCAAAGTGCCACATGATGGAACTGAACCTGAAACCACAAGTTCTAAAGAAAACTTCTATTATTTGTTTGTTCCCATCTGTTTAATTTTCCAGCAAAGATCAATTATTGTATGTCTATATTCTGACATGAGTTATTACTGCAGTAATAGGATTTCACCAAACCACTAACAAGTCCAATGGCGGATGAAATGTTATATATGATTTATCTATCAGCTTCATCTTTCTTGCTTTTATCTAAACTACATTGTAATTGATACAGTTTCTTCATTTCTACACACACACACATACATACACTTATATATGCTCAGTGGTTAGAGCGTTGAGCTTACGATCGTGAGGTTGTGAGTTCGAATCCAGGACTGGGCTGCATGTTGTGTTCTTGAGCAAGCCACTTTATTTCACATTGCTCTAGTTCACTCAGACGTAGAAATGAGTTGCAATGTCACTGGCACCAAGCTGTATCAGCTCCTTTACCATTCCCTTAGATAAAACTGCTGGCATGGAGAGGGGAGGCCGGTATGCATGGGCAACTGCTGGTCTTCCATAAACAAACAACCTTGCCTGGACTTGTGTCTGGGAGGGTAACTTTCTCGGTACAATTCCATGGTCATTTATGACCAAACGGAGTCTCAGCATATACACTCATATTTCTAGGCTGTTATTAACCTTGCTGACCTATGTTTTCACTCCTATCACAAGGTGTGTATGTGAGAGGAGTATAAGCATACAGGCACAGTATTTTGGCAGTGAACAGATCGCAGTTTTCAGCAATGAAAATTTTTAGACTATTTCACAAATAAATGTTTAGTGAAGTTAATGGACTTTATGTGTTTCTGACTGGCTAACTTGTGTTTTCCACACAGCAATCACTTTAATTTCAGCACACAATCTCAGATCAGAACACTTGCTATGCAAGTATATATCTGTAAATATATATATATATATATATATATATATTCAGGGTGCGATGGGTAAATTGTCGCCATTTTATATTCTTAATTTCATGCATGCATGCATGATGTTTGTTTTTGATTTTGTCACTACACAGTATAGTAGGGTCAGTTGGGCACTGTCTGTGAGAAAAACAACACCATGACACAATTCACTCTGTCAGAAATTTGGAAACAACATACTGTACAAGACAGATGAAGTCAGTAATCCTATAATTTCCAGTAAGGTTAATTGGTGATCTCATGTGATCACTCGCCTGGTGATCCCTCACCAGGCAGAAGATTTGATCTGAGATTGTGCTGAAACTAAAATAATCACAGCATAAAAAAAACACATTAGCCATTTAAAAACACATCATAGCTGTTAACTTCACTTCAACATTTATTATTTGGTGTTATTGCATAAGTCTTTCATATATAGATGAAAAACATTTCTAACTCTGAAACTTATATATGCTGACCAACAACCTTGCCACAAACCAGATTCTACAGGACCACTTCAGTGACCAGGTTACAGTTGGTGTGAGGAAAATTTTGACATCAAATAAATGTTTAAGTGAAGTTAACAGCTTTATGTGTTTTGGGAGACTAAAATGTGTATTTCACGTCATAATTGTTTTAGTTAATAATCTTTCATCTACAATTTTATTGTCCATCTTAAAATCCCCTTCAGCTGTGTCTTAACTTTAGTGAGTCAAGGTTTGTTTTCTTCTTGGAAAATTCTTCATTTTCTTTTCAATTTCTAATACGATATTCTCTTTTAGACTTGTTTAAACTTCTAACAATTTGATTCTTTTGTGTGCAACCATCTCAACAATCAATGAACCAAGGAACCTTCTATTATCATTCTTCTGTAAATCTCTCATCACCCTCACCTCTCCATTTCCAAAGAATTGGTGTTCTTTTAATGTTTGTCATTAGTAGTACTAAATGATTTTCATTAATAACCTCTTGCCTTTCATCATTTCTTAACATTGGAAATATGGTTAATTCTCAAATTATATATCAAATATTTTCTACCATTTCCAGAAAAGTGATATGTCTAATAAACCAGTTTGTTTTATTTTATGTAAGAAAACTTGATACGTTATTAGCCTCATGGCTTCTCTGCCTTGCAGGTTGCTTCTCAAAGACTTACTTACGCTGAAATTATAAACTAGTCTACTGCATGTTTCTTTAAACTCGTTTGCATGCTTGAACAAGATTTGATTTTAGTTACAAGATTGTTTACAGGATCTTCATCTATGATGTCTCATGGGATTCCCCGTACCATTCAACACTGCATATTGGTTTACATGTATTATTAACCCTGTCACTAATTTGCTGTACTCTGCGAGCAAAGACAATATCATAGTTGCTAGGATACGAAGCTCTGAAATGAAACTTGATAATAATTGCTACTTCTTAGTTAAAAGCTACCTACAACTGAACAAATAACACGTTTCCTCTCTAGAATAGAGACTAAGTCAATAGATAAAGGCTAATGAATAAATATATATAAAATGGGGTGACAAATGTATAAAAAAAATTTTTGCATTATTTTTGTTTTTTAAATGTAAAGAAACCTGTTCACTCAATAATCTAATTTTAACCCCTTTTCCAAAGGCCAAATATTTATAATATAATAATAATAATAATAATAATAATAATAATAATGAAATTATTGTATACAGTGCTCAGGTGCACCACAACTTGTCAAAAAGTGCGATTAAAGTATATGCGATAATGTACAAATGTCTGGGAAGTGAACAGTGTATGAGTCAAATCCATGCTTGCGTGTGTATGGAGGGGAGAAAATTAGGTGTAGTGTTGGTGAATCTCAGGAAGCATGGAAGTTTTGAAGGACGCAGTGCTCCGACAACTAACAACTGATGCCGGCAGTTTGTTCCATGCTTCAGCAACTCTTAGCATGAAAAAATGTTTCCGAAAGTCATGGGAGCTGTGCTGTTTTCTGCCTTTGTAAACATGTCCACAGGTGTTAGACAGATCTCTTTGACAAGAGATTTCATGAAAAGAAGTCTATGCTTTTAACTGACTTCAACCAGTAAATGCAACTGTTGCAACATTAGCTGTAGTTCACTAGCTATTATTGGTTGAAAATGTCTTTTCCTATTTTTATATTGTTCTCCTTTTTCATCATTTATACATTTCAACCACCTCGTATATTTTTATTTATCTGTTTAGCTCTCAATAAATTTATGAATCTGACCATCAGCTGGATGTACAGTGACTTAACAAAAACTAATGATTAAGCATTATTTCCATTTATTTAATCAAATATGTATCAAAATATATCTGAATAGATTTTTTTTACTTTTTTAATCAGGAAAATTTTAAATTAGCCTAATGCAATTATTGACAGTATCAATAACATTGCATAATTTGAACTTCACTTAATCTAAGAACATTTAACATTAAACATGCATGTGTTTATAAAGACTAAAAAAGCATTAGACTCATAAAATATTCCTCGTTTTATGTTGAAAAAAATGTCTTACCTGCAATTAGAGAAGAAATATGACTAAATTGCTTCTTTTACAAAATCTTTATATACACATACACACACACACATAGGCACAGGTATGGCTTTATGGATGAGAAGTTTACTTCTCAATCACATGGTTTTGGGCTCAGTCCCATTGTATGGCACCTTGACCCATTCAAAAGCTTGTGAGTGGATTGGGTTGACTGAAACCAAAATGATCCCATTGTATGTATTTGCCACAACCTAAGTCTTACTTTTTGTACTTTGTTGGTTATAAATACACTTCAGTAATTAGTTAGCTAGACTATTGATTGGAATATCTATGTAGCATGCATTTTGTATTTCTCTCTCTTGCTTAATTTCAAATACTCATATACATATAAATGTATGTATATGCTGGAGCATGTTGATATAATCATCAAATTGTATTTTGCCTAATTAATCAAATAGTATTTTATTAAATATTTCCACTTCTCCTTCGCCCAACATCTAACGAACTCTCTTATTCTATTTTGTCAAATAGTCTCTGTTTTCTGTTATATACTCACTGTTTATATCAATCTGTATATGTTCTTTTCTTTCTTTTCTCAACTTTGTTCTGAGTAAAACTTGAGATTAATTAGTATTTACTAGATAATATTCACTGTATTTCAGTAAATATTCTCTATTAACAATATCTTTTGTTTAAAAAAAAATTCCCTTCATTTTGTTTTCCCTCGTTACAGATGATGCTTCCAGTACAACATCCACATCACAGCGGGTATGTTAAATTCAATACTTCTCCATTCCCCACTCTCACCCTCTCCCTTTTCTCTAAAATTCTGGTACTACTTAAAGTACCTGTCAAGAATTATGATAAAACACACAGGCCAAAACCTCTTTCTACTCATTGATGGAAGTTTCTATGGAGTTGAAAAGAGATGCAATGAATTATTGTGAAACAAGATAATGATTTGAGCAAATCAAGGATAACAATGGCCAAAACAGTTTAATGCCTTGTTCTTCTAATCCTGCAGAAATAAATTCTTCTCAGTTTTATATACTCATTGATTACTCCTTACATGGGTATAAGGACAGAAAGTTATAAGAGGAATTTAAGAAGTATAATTGATTCCTAGGATATTACTGGTATTATTTTATTAACATTAAAATAATAAAAACTCAAGTTAACTTCAGTGAAATTTGAACTCAGAACGTAAAGTGTTGTAGCTGAATACTAAAGTCTGCTCCCACTCCATATCACATTTCTTTATTCTATCATTAAGTATATTGTTGATAAAATATACATGCTATTGTTCTGTTCTTTGTAAATATCTTTATTAGTTCTAAGTTAATAGATCTGACGAAATGAGATTTTAAAGTCTCTTTTCAAAGAAAACTTCCAAAGTAAATTTTTTTGTTCTCCTCTCAGTTATCTTAGGAAGTCATAAATATCATAGTACCATTTTCAAAGACTTTTTTGCCAATTTATTTTTGTTCTTGTTAAACTTTGGCACTAATTTAAGATGTGTTTTGTAATCTTTTACCAAACAAATTACTTTTTCTCTGCCTTTCTCTTGAGATGTTTTCTTTCCACAAATCACTCATGGACCAATACCTAATTATTTATTTATTTTGTTACTTTAGAGTTCTGCTGGTTCAATGATAAATGCAATGGCATATCCTGCAATCAGTGAGAGTGACATCTCACACAGATCTGACCATTCTCCTTACCATCAACCAACAAATGAACGGTAAGTTAGCAATTCCCTGTATTATTTCTGTGTCTCTGTAATTTCCTGTCAATAATTCAAAGTTCATTTATATATCACTAATAAAATCATCATCATTATAAACGATAATGAAAACATCCACTTTCCATGCTAGCATGGGTTGAACGATTTGACTGAGGACTGGCAAACCAGATGGCTGCACCAGGCTCCAATCTGATCTGGCAGTGTTTCTACAGTTGGATGCTCTTCCTAACACCAACCACTGTGAGAGTGTAGTGGGTGCTTTTACGTGCCACTGGCACGAGGGCCAGTCAGGCAGTACTGGCAACGGTCACGCTCATATGATAGATTTATATATGAGCATTACTATAATTACCAAGAGATGTTACATACTGTATTTTAACCTGTATAAGGAACCCCTTAATTTTGGAGGCTTAAAATTTGGAAAAAAAGGTTTTGTAAGGGATTATAATACTATCCATGTATAAGAAACTCCCATATTTTTTTAACCTAATTTTTGACAAAAAAGGGTTCCTTATACATGCTAAAATACAGTAGATGTGTGTGCTTTTTTTAAACCTTCGTCGATTTAAAGGTTTGTTTTCTTAGATTACAAGGAATTATTCTATCAATAAATGTGAGTGATCATAATAAGAGTGTGAAAGAAATATTAAGGGAGAGAGAGAGAGATGATTAATTAGTAGATTGCCCTGAGTTCATCTACATCACAAGAAGATAAAAATAAAGATAAAGATGGAAACGGAGAGATAGAAATACAAAGATGAGTGAACAGAGAAATGAACAGGAGATGAGGAGAATAGCCAGAGAAAGTTGAGAGAAAATGATTGAGAGAAAGATTGAGATGGTATGGGAAAGATAGAAAAGCTTAGACAAAAATGACAAATGTGAAGGTGGTAAGCTCCTCTGTGCCGGTGGCACATAAAAAGCACCCACTACACTCATGGAGTGGTTGGCATTAGGAAGGGCATCCAGTGTAGAAACACTGCCAGATCAGACTGGAGCCTGGTGCAGCCTCCTGGCTTCCCAAACCCCGGTAGAACCGTCCAACCCATGCTAGCACGGAAAACGGACGTTAAACAATGATGATGATGATGACAATACAACAATTTTGAAATCTTCCATTGTTTAATTTTCTCCAGGTACAGCACAACACAACATGCTGAGCGTCCAAAAGATATGAGCAGACCACCTCGAATTCAAAATCACCAAGTAAGTTCATAATTATAATTACTTTATAATTAGAGGCTTTCTTTTAATTCCTTTTGTTTTTTCATAAAAGCGGTTTTGGAAAAGAATCTTGACAGCTTCCAGTCTAAAAATACTTTGTGTGTATGTATTTATTACTTTTATTTAAATTTCAGTGCTGTGTTCTTAGTATTTTTATGTTATTTATATTAAATTTCAGACTGCAGTCAGATTGAATTTTGAAAGAGCATGGATCATTTCATATATTTATGATTAAAACATTCATATATTTTTATGTGAGTGCTCAATACACACTAGAGTTAGGTAACTAATGTTGTGACAAGGAAGAAAACAGAGGTAGCAAACATGAGACTGGAAGAGTGACAGCCTGCATAAGAGAAAAAAGAAAGGGCTTAAAGCTGCCTCTTGTCTGTATATGTGTGTATGATAGAGGAAAGAAAGAGAGAGACAGAGAAGATGATTGAATTTCCATTAACGCTTTGAACTTGATGATATAAGAAACAAACAGCAGGATAGGTTGAGGTGGAAGAGGAAGAAGAAACAGACTGGGGTAAATGATACTAAAGGAGGGAAGAATGTGATAACATTTGGCTGTCGAGTATTTCTGCTTTTTATCATAATAGTAATTTGTGTGGAAGTTTAAAAAAAAACATAGTCCTCCAACAATGAATCGGTCCATTGATTCATACCAAATATGATAAAAGTACTTTACTGTGGGCTGTAAAATCTCAGGCAATGTGTGAAGCTATATTGTTAGTGCCTATGTACTAGGCTCCTCCATTATGTTGTTTCAGCTGTAAAGCTAAGAATATAAGACTTCCAAATATTCTTTTCTACTTTAGGCACAAGATTTCCAAATATTATCAGTGCAGACAAATTAGTACCAATCTCTGTAACAAATTTGACCCCCCATAAAGTCAAAAATATCCATGAGAAGGGAGCATTATAGTTTTTGTCTTTAATCTTAAAATAGGTCATGTTTGCCTTTTTTATAAATACTACCACATTGTCTGACAGTGATGGTGGTGATTGTTTAGCCCAAGGTCAGGTCTGGTTCAGCAGCACTGTGATCAAAAGCACATATTTATAAGATTGTGCTTATCTAATGAATCCTTAAAACAGGAGGATGGCCACTTTTTTTTTTCTTTTTAGAATATTTTAAAGACTACACTATCCAATGTGTCCTTCCTATTTTTAAAATAGGAAGATGTGATTTGGGGAGCACTTGACTGTTATTTCTAACAACTATGCAAAGGCTCCCTCATTGTCTTATCTTTAGGAGACATTTATGGTAATGATCTTCATTCCTGAACGTAGTGGATATATTTACAATGTTAGTGGCAAAGAGCATTAGGTGGAAACAGCAGTAAGGGTTAGAGAAAGGAATAGTGGAGACAGTTTTTCTGGTTTGATAGATGTTTGTTATTGTTTAGGCATGCAAGTAAAGGAATAAACGTGTCATTTTTCAATTTAACTTAGAATAAATTGAATGCCATGCAACAACCAAAATATGGTTTTTGTATAAATATTGTGTATGACCTGTGGCTATAACATACATTGTCTTAGCTTGGTTGATAACTTCTGACATAGGTACAAAGTCAGTATATATTATATTTACTTATGATGCAGATTATCCCTAGTTTCTTTAAATTTACTGTTCATTTTACTACCAATTAACTTGTATGAATGGGAAGCTCAAGAAGATATATCTTTTAATAAAAAAGTTTTTTTTTTAAATGAGGAACTCTTTAAGCAGTCATTTGACCTGCTAGAAAAAGCAGTCAAACCTCCCTTAAATCATACCCAACCATCTTTAAAAAATAACTGCAATGTCTTTCATTTTAGGCAAGCTTAGTCTAGGACTGGCCTGGGGCTTCGCAGTAACAATAAGTTCCTACCTAGGCATGGAAACAAATATTTGGCTGGGTTTACTTATTTTATCAATTCCTCAAAGATAAAATATGAAATAGTCCTCCCCCCTCCAGCAAGGTAAGAACTCAAACTATGGATGGATGAAACTAAATGTTTTGTAGCAATCCATCTGGATTTTGTTTTGTAGCAATACCTATTCCTTTACTACCCACAAGGGTTTAAACACAGAGAGAACAAACAAGGACAGACAAATGGATTAAGTTGATTATATCGACCCCAGTGCGTAACTGGTACTTATATAATTGACCCCGAAAGGATGAAAGGCAAAGTCAACCTCGGCGGAATTTGAACTCAGAACATAGTGGCAGACAAAATACTGCCAGGCATTTTGCCCGACATGCTAACGTTTCTGCCAGCTTGCCGCCTTAGCAATACCACTTTACAACCTTATTTATTTAACCACATTTTATTGAGCTGTAAAATCTGACAGAATGTCAAAAGCGATAAAATGTAGAATGTTATGTTTAAGCTGCCTCATTGACCTTGTAATTATTTATAAGGTGTTGTTGAACCAGAATCTCAAGTAGTAGCTACAAAACATGATTGCAAACATGAAACATATGTATCAATGGGTGATCAGAAGACATACAGATGTCCTTGACTCAGCAGAAGTTCTAATATGTTTTAGGTGTAGCTTGTGTGGTAAGAAGTTTGCTTCTCAACCGTATGGCTTCAGGTTCAGTCCCATTGTGTTGCACCCTGGGCAAGTGTCTTCTACTCTAATCACAGGCTGACCAAAGCCTTGTGAGTAAATTTGGTAGGTGGAAACTGAAAGAAGCTCATTGTGTGTGTTTGTCCCCTACCATTACCTGACAAACGGTGTTGGTCTGTTTACATCTCTGTAAATAAGCAATTTGGGAAAAGAGACTGGTTAAATAAACAACTAAAAATTCAAGGTGGGTGCCCCAAAATGGCCACAGTCTAATGACTGGAGCAAGTAAAAGATAAAAGATAAACATAAAAAATTTCTAATGAATGTCACTGTTAAGATGGCTAGTAGACTCAATCCAAACTTAATCTGTCATTTGGTTTAACACCATCTTTGGTGTGATCAGTAGAATTCAATTTGTTACAAGTTTTTGAACCAGGTGTCCAGGAAATAGCGGTAAATTCCTTCCACAGTCCAATAAAGCATTATTCAGATTAAGATCTCATCTAACTTATATTAACCTCAACCCTTTTGTATAGCTTACAAACACAGTTAAAACTTTTTTTATTAACCATCAAATTAGCAGTTAATTGTAGAGCTGTTTATCTGTCTAAATAAATATTCAGTAAGACAGACCTAAAATAGATCTTTCATGTAAAACATAGATTTGATATTCAAACAATTCTTTTCTATTTTTAACTACTTTCAATAGCAAGAGTAAACAAACTTGTTTTCAGATATAAAATTACTCAGGAAAAATATAAATAAATTAGAAATCTCTTAATAAAGAGTATTTTTAGGTTAATAAATTATACATTTTCATTACATGTCTAATAAAGAAGTAAGCAGTTTGGTTCTAGCAAAATATGTACAAAATATAGATTAAAGCAAATTTAGAATGTGACAAAATTTAGTTTTGTCTATCTTTTGTTTTAAAAGATTGTGTTAGCCTTGCTGAGTAAAGTGTCGATTTAACTTTCATTGAAAATAGTTTTGTTAAATATTGTACTTATTACGTATTTGTTTTGTTCTTGTATGAACTTTTCTCTCTTACTGAATATTTATCCTGATTTTCCTATTTGTTTTTTTAATTTAACCACAAGAAAGAGGATCGTAATATCAAACTATAGGTATATTTTTATCTCATAATTAATCAGTTTCTAATGAGTATTTCAACATTGCCAAATTATTTGTGAATGTAAGAATTTTTGACCAGGTTTCACTTTAAATCACTTTGTATTATTATATTTCATTAAAACTGCCTAAGTTTATATGAATTCATGAGATTTAATAACATTTGAATACATGAGTATAAAAATGAAAACTATATTGGTTACATGACATTCTAAGTGCCAACTACAATTCCATCATCACTATCTTCCTTGCTTGACATAGTTCATATTTCTAAAGCTAAGGTGTTGTGCCCTGCTTGCTTTACCATAGAGAAAGATTAAATGGAATCTCAGAGTATTGTCAACTAAACTATCATATCTTTCATCTGTTTATTCAAATCTTAACCTTGTGAAGTATAGCCTCTCTTATCTCACCTTTATCATCATCTGATAAACTTTTGATGAAACAAATTTTCAACAAAGATTTATGGTTGAAACAATTTCACTCTACCCTTTGTCATATTTCTGATGTCTAAACATCTAAACCTTGATCTGGTGATGTTTGGGGGCTCAACCAGACTGACTTAGTCTCAACACAGCCCTTTAAATATTATGAAAATTTTTCATTTTCAATTCTCATACACCAGCAGTAAATGAAATATTTTTCTTACAACATTATAGTAAGTGCTTGATAAAATATCATATCTTTTTTAATTACGTACTCTGGAAATTGTAGTTGTGATACCTGTGCCGGTGGCATGTTAAAAGCACCATCTGTATGTGGCCGATGCCAGCGCCGCCTTGACTGGCTTCCATGCTGGTGGCATGTAAAAAGCACCAACTGATCGTGGCCATTGCCAGTCTCCCCTGGCACTTGTGCCAGTGGCACGTAAAAGCACCCACTACACTCTCAGAGTGGTTGGCATTTGGAAGGGCATCCAGCTGTAGAAATACTGCCAGATCAGACTGGAGCCTAGTGCAGCCTCCTGGCTTCCCAGACCCTGGTCAAACCGTCCAACCCATGCCCGCATGGAAAGCAGACGTTAAATGATGATGATGATGATAACTCAACAAAGCACAGGTTTCAGGTTCAATATCACTGTGTGGCACTATAGATTCGAGCCAAAGCTGTGTGAACAGACTTGGTAGATGGAAATTAAAAGAAGCCGAATGTGTGGGTGAGGGTGGATGTGTGTGTCTCAACACCATGTAATAGTTATAAATGAATACCACAGTCATACATGCAATGTCCCCGACCCTTTGTCAGTCTTCTTTGAAAACTGGTGCAAGGAAGAACATCTGACCAAATCTGCCTTAGCAATTTCCATCTGATCCATGCAACCATGGAAAAGTGATAATTAAACTGATAATTATGATGATGAATTCATCTTTAATAAATTCATTTCATTTCGTTTCATTATAATCCTGTTTTTGTACAGAATTCTGATGTTTGCATGACCAACAAATAAGAATTATCTAAAAGCCATGCAACACTTTGTGGAATCACAAATTTCAAGTGAAATAGAAGTGGTGCTATCTTGTTTTAATGGACTCTCTCATTGTACAATTTTTTGTGATTCTTCAGTTTAATGACTTTTATTATTCTGGTTATCTTGAAAATGTTTCAGCAACTATGTTACTTTATTTAAAATGAAAAGATTATTACAAAACAGATATAGTTGTTATCATACAATTCAATAATCTACAGACACACACACAGACACATACTGATGTTTGCTTTATGTCAAGCTTTATTTAAAAATTGCTTAAGAATAAACTGAAGGATTACTCAATACTCTTTAGGAGAGTATATATTAATTTTTAGATGGAGCAGGCTGATGGAGACTTTGAGGTTTTGTGCTGCTCACCTTCATTAGGCTTAAACTTCAAAGTCACTGTCAACTTTTCCTTGTAAAAATTTATGATATATATAATATATATATATATATATATATATATATATATAATATATATATAATATATAATATATATAATATATAATATATATAATATATATACATATATATATATATATATATATATATATAATATATATACATATATATATATTATATATATATATATATATAATATATATACATATATATATATATATATATATATATTATATATATATATATATATATATATATATATATATACACACACAGGGGTTGGGCAAAATAATGGAAACACCTTAAAATTTCAAACAAATTCATTTAATATGGGGTAAGACCGCCTTTGGCAGTAATTACAGGCTTGAATTCTACAAGGTATGGACTCATACAAAGTTTGAATTGTTTCCAAAGGAATTTTGGTCCTTTCTTCAGCTAAAACAGTCTCCAGTTCTTGTAGTGATGATGGTGTAGGATTTCGACTCCTTACTTGTTTTTCTAAAATGCACCATAAATGTTCAATAATATTGGTATCTGGGGACTGTGGTGGCCAGATAAGATGTTCAACTTCACTAGAATGTTCCTTATGCCATTCAGTAACAGCTTTAGCTGTGTGAATTGGTGCATTATCATCCCGAAAGATTGCATTTCCCTCCGGAAACAGTTCTGCAACCATAGGATGAATTTGATTAGATAAAATGCTTAAATAGTCTTGACTATTAATTCTGCCATTGGGCTGGCAGATATCCAAGATATAGCCTGACCAGATCATCAGAGATCCTCCTCCATGTTTAATAGTTGGAAGAGGCAGTCTGGGTCAAATGCTTCATTTGGCTGTCTCCACACGTATACTAAGCTAAAGGATGACTTGGAGAAATTAACATTCTTCTACTTCTCTAGAGACCAATTCTGTAGGTTTTTACTCCACTCTAAATGCCGTGCAGCATTTGTTCTTGAAAGTAGTGATTTTCTGATTACAGTCCTCCCATGAAATATGGCTTTGTGCAACTCCTGGTGAACAGATTTTATGGAAACTAGGTTCTTGAGGTGCTCATTAAGCTCTGCAGTAATTTTGGGAGCTGTACTTTTGTGATCATTTCTAACAATTCACATAAGAGTCCAGCGGTCCCTATCTGAAAGTTTTGGCTTTCTTCCGGAGTTTTGTTTCGATGAGGAAGTTTTTCCCTCTTTCTCAAAGGCTGTCATTACTTTGGAGACAGTACTTCTTGATACATTTTGACTGTTTTCATTACACTAGTGCCTGCCATACAAGCACCAACAATTTGACCTCTTTGAAAGTCCAATAGATCAGTCATTTTAATGAATTTTAATTGCTTTTTCTGGTGATATCTGAAAAGAAACAGCAATTTTAGCAAAACATATTAAGCAACACTAATAATAAATCAAGAAACATAAAAATAAACAATCTTTTGATGGTTTTATAGATATTTCAAAGTTATGATGCTAAGGGTTTCCATTACTTTGTCCTACCCCTGTATATATATATATATTATATATATATATATATATATATATATATATATGTTTGGTGTATGTTTTTACCTTTTATTTTTAATTAACAGAAAGTTACAAAAGTGACTCAGGAGTTTTGTGTATGGCACTTACCAAAGTTTGGTAAGTGCCATGCACAAAACTCTCAGTCTTTTAAGTCACTTTTGCAACTTTTTGCGAATTAAAACAAAAAGATAAAAAGAAGTACATATTCATGTATTCAGTTCTGTTTCTCCTGTTTGGTTTATCAGGTCAATGTATTTATATATCTGTGTGTGTGTGTGCGTGTGCATGTACAGACATACTCGCAAAGGAGAGAATGTTGTTGGTTTACATGCTTAAACTGTAAAATGCACTAAACATATTTTTGATGAAGTATGCAATGTCTGTTGTATAATTAGCTGTGTACACATATGCATATTTACAAATGGGGACTTTTATACCAATTAATGAAAAAGTCAGCATTTTGTTTCAACTGGTGCTTAATCATATAAAAGTACTCTCAAACCCAAATAATAACTGGAATAATAAAATAATTCAGTTATGTATTTTACATTTATTTTGTTGACTGATATTCAAATTTATCTTAGTTTACAAACAGGAGCCAATGGAAATAAATATAAAATTGTCTTTCATCACATCAATGTTATCATTATCATCAACGTTACACCATTTTGTCTTCATCTTCACTATCATTCATGTCATAACCTTTATCTTTGCTGTGATAATCCTCATTTTATTTCTATAAATTTATTTTGATATTTGGTACCCTTTTGCGGTGAACTTTCACACCTGTTAATATTCAGTTTTCAAATGTTGCTGTTTTGTTAATTGAACATGAGAAGATAGCAACCGTTCTTTGGACTTCTATTTTAGCATGCTTTTCTCACCAACAAGAGAGAGGGATATCCAGTGTAAGGTAGGCGCCTGGATTTTAGTCCAAGAAGAAAACCTTATGACTCAGCTTCAACAGCATGCAGATTAGTTCTTACGTTGCGTAATTTGCGCATGGAAAAACATCAACTGCTTTCTATCCTTTACTTTCCTTGTTCCTGTTTTAATGTCAATCATTTTAAGAATCACTGATAAATCAAAAGTGATTTTGAATTTTAAAAAAACTAAATTCATCAATTTTTAAGAAATTACCAATATAATCTTTAATGTGGACAAACCATAAGCAACAAAGTCATTCTCTTAATTACATATGATTTCCCTGCGTTTAATATAAAATAGTTCTGTTACATAATAAAATAGTTATGTTACATAATAAAATTTAAAGGAAATAATTCATTCTTTATTTGTAATAATACAGGCTGTTTTGTTTTTGATATATTTCAACTAAATAATATTTATCAAAATTAAATTATTAAATTGGATTTTTTTTTCTTTGACATATCTTCAGTATTCTGTAAATATGAAAATGAAACTTACAGTAATTGAAACAAGATCTACATTAACCAGTCCAGGTTGTAGTGAATAATTTAATAAAAATAATTATTGTATCATTTAATTAACAATGTCCCTTGTGCTGGGAGATTTATGAAAACAATGCTTGAGAAAAAAAAACTAGTTTATGTAATAAAGAATCAATATAATTATTCAAAGTAATGGAATAATACCGTATTAGCAACCTGGTGAGAATTATCAGGTTTTTTAGAGAATAACATTTTGTTCATTTAAATTTTTTTTTTTATTTCACATTGAAACACAGGGAAGGAGAGTAGAAAGTTGTAATGTTCATGCCTTTTAAAAGTGTGTTAGGAAAAAAATAATTACAAACTAACTGAACTATAAAAAAAAGAAAAAGAAAAAACATAGATGGCCTAAATTAGTTTCAGTTTATAACTCATCAGTTAATTCTTTCTCTTGCATTCAACAGTCTAAAAGTCCTTTATTGTTTAGTTGTATTAATTACTGGTACAAATGTTTTCAAACTGGTTGGTCTCTGGTGGAAGCATTAGTTGTTTTTCAGCTAGACTGACTGAAAACAGCAAATATGTAATGACATTTTAGAGTACAGTAAATTAACTAAATTAAGCTGTTGTCAGCTTAATTAGCTGCAGCAATTCTTCATGCTAAAATTTTCCTGAAGAAATCATTCTGTTGTTACTTTTCTATTAACTTCAGTTAACAATAAAATTGCTAAGTGGACATCATACCTGAACTATGAGAATGTGAAAACTTGTAATATAGATTAAATATGCACATTTCTCAGCTGCTTCGGTGTAACCATACTCAGTGGTTCATTACATTATATAATATAATGTTAGAGGAGGACTTTTTTTATTTTCTTCTTGAGAACTATCCAACAAAATTTCATCTTAGAACATCTTTAGAAAATAAATACGAAAAAGCAGTTTAGTGGTATACTATTTCTGTCACTCAATATATAATAATAATAATAATAATAATAATAATGATGATGTTAACAATAACAAAACTTTCTAATTTAGGCACAAGATCTAAATTAGCATTTCTTCCCATGCCCTGATAATTCTGCCAGCTTGCCACCTTTTAATAATAATAATAATTATGAAGAATTACAGCAGTAATGATTTCTTCATATGTACACAGTGTTTTCAAATATGACAGTAAGCAATTGTTCTCAAAATGGTTTCAGAAGTTTTGCTTCACAGCCATGTAATTCTGGCTTCAATTCCACGGCATGTCATCTTGGTTAAGTGTCTTCTATTATGTGTTGACCAATTCTTTTCTCATTGGAAGACAGAAACTGCAAAAGGCCATCCATTTTACATATGATTCATAGACATGTACATACATGCACACACACACAGACACACTTATATATTTAACTCAGTTCCTCTCATCTTTCCTTACCCTCCCTCATCACCCCACCTAGAATCCTTACACCCTCTCTCTTCTCCTTCAATTATAGGGAGTCACTTTAGGCACTAAATTTATTTCCTTGAGCAAGATACGTTATTTCACGTTGCTCCAGTCCACTCAGCTGGCAAAAATGAGTTGTACCTGTATTTCAAAGGGCCAGCCATGTCACTCTGAATCTCCCTAAGAACTACATTAAGGGTACACATATCTGTGGAGCACTCGGCCACTTGCACACTAATTTTACAAGCAAGCTGTTCCATTGATTGTATCAGCTGGAACCCTCGTCGTCATAACCGACAGAGTACTCCTACATATGACACTAAACTAGAAAGCAAAACTCATGTTTTCTGAAGTATCTCTCACTAAAAATCTTCCATCAATGTTTGCAAGTTTATTACTGTGAATATTTCTATTTTCTGTTTTGTAGTTTTTGCACTGGTTTGGCAAGAGTTGACTCGGTCTGTGATCACATGTGAAACTGTAACAAATAAATCAATGAAACGGTTACAATAAAGTAGTGTTTCCCAACATTTATTACCCTTGCAGAACTCTTAAAACACACATTAAAATTACCATATTTAGCAGTGAATTGGTAGAGCGTCAAATAGAATATAAAAGAAAAACTCCCTTCTTGAGTTCCATCAACTCATAAGGGCCAGTTTCCTGATTTCCGTGGTTATATGTATTTACCCACCTGGATGGGACACCAGTCCATCACAGGTTTTCTCACTTTTGTCAGCTGTGTGGTCTGGAGCAACATGAAATGAAATGATTTGCTGAAGAACACAATGCATCACCCAGTCCAGGAATTGAAATCACAATCTTAAAAATCATGAGTCCAACACCTTAACCTCTAGGCCACACACCTCCACGTCAAATAGAATATCTTGTAATATTTGCTCCAACTCTCCCAATGTCACCCTTTCAAGGTCAATAGAAAAGTTCCAATCCAAGGTGGACTGTAAGAAAATTGGACTCAGTCATTTGTCATTATCTCCATGGGGACCAGCACTCACAAAGTGCTTTTTATGTGCCACCAGCACAGGTGCTATTCACACAACACAGTTATCAATCACATTGCTTCCATGAGGCCCAATGTTCGAAGATCATGCTTCATCACCTCATCCTGTGTCTCCTTGGGACTCCCTCTTCCACTGGTAGAGATCGGCACTTCTTCACACAGCTGTCCACATCCATATACATCACATGACCGTACCAACACAGTCATCTCTCTTGCACACCACATCTTATGCCTCTTGTGCCCAACTTTTCTCTCAAGACATTTACACTCTGTTGTACATACACACTGACATTACACATCCAGCAAAACATACTAGCTTCATTTCTTTCAAGCCTACGCATTTCCTCAGCCCATGTTTCACAATCATGTAGCATGGCTGTTTGTACACAGGCATCATACAATCTGCCTTTCACATTGAGGGAGAGGTCCTTTATTACCAACAAAGGTTGGGGCTCTCTGATTTGATCACCTAGGTAACGGAAGCTATGAACTACTTCTAGTTTTTCCCCCTAGCATTTGATGGAGTCCATTTTCTGTATATCTTTAATTGTACCTGTGCACAAAAATATCTTTATCAATCCTTTTCTTGAATTTGCATATGAATAGTCTATTTATCACAGAACTCCTAGCAACCTCTTGTGGAACATTAGGGTTCTGGTTGGAAAATGTTGCAGCAAAACATTAAAAGTAAATTTAATCAAACAAAAATGTTTTTATGATTGAGCAGTCAATGTTTCAAATGTTAAGGCAGCCACTGCATTGCATACCTTGGTAAAAGTACTTTGTTGAGGTTAGTTGTAGAATTGGTATCTAATTATAAAATGAATTGTTCCAATGGTGTGAAATGTTCATATTAACTAAAAAGAAAAAAAACAGAGAAAAACAAACAATGAAACTTCTTACTTATGCAAGAATGTAAAATACAAAGATGAATTCATTATTATTACATTGATATTCATTTATTTATGATTACTAAATTTACAATTACCAAAAACTTCATTAGAAAATTTGTTATTTATTAATCCAAATCCAAGTAATTTTTTGTTTTAAAATGTTAAATCAAAACAAAAATATATTTTGTATTGTATGATTAAAATTCATTAAATGTAAATTTAAATTTGGGAAAATTTGGAAAAGACAAAATAAAAGCTTTAAAGTTTTTAGAATTCCAGTAAATCTATAAAGATTTTATACTTTGGCACATCTTACCTTAATTCCAAATCCACAATTCCAAATTCTAAAACTATTCTAATACACAACTTTTAAATCACACCAATTCAGACAAAAGTGATTCTCAAAACTTGTTAAACACAATCTATCCATATTTTATTTTCTTTCAATTTTTTCTCAAAAATCATCAAAATATTTTACATAGGATTTTTTTTTCTTCCTACCCTTGTACCCTTTGTCTAGTTGGTCTGTTATTTTAATATGTTTCGTGAAATTTTATTGCGTTGTTTTACTATATTTTCATAGTTGTATCAAATGTTTAGACGTAACTATTGCGTATTTGTGTTTTATTTTATTGTTGTCTTTTTAAAGGTATTTTACGTTATTTTTATTATTGTTGTTGTTGTCATAAATCTTTTACATTTCTCTTTCAAACTTATTTTCTTTTAATCATTTTCTAAAATAAAAATTACTTTAATAACTTTGTTTCTCATTAATAATTTATTTATTATTGTATTATTATTATTATTAATTTTACATCAGTGTATTCAATAAATACTTTTTTTTTTACATATTTTTAATATTTTTGCACTAAAGAATCTATCATCCACTTTTCATGTATTCTAATTTTCTACCTACAAAAGCACGTTTCACATTTTCTTCAATTTAAATTTCTTTGTATTGCTATTGTAAATATTTTATCCTCTCTACCATATTCCACCTTTTCCTCTTCCTCCTCCTTTTATTCCACTTACTGCACCTCAGTAACTGTCTTAACTTTTGCTGCACTGTAGCTATCGCCTAAATTTCAAGCTCTATAAATATGATTATTTTATTTGTCTTTCTCCATATTTTCATTATAAATTCTGTTACTTTCATTTTGGATCAACTCTGATAGCCACTCTCTCGTTGTTTTATGACATTCATCTTCATCTCACTTTTTTTCTTATCATATTATGTTTAGTGCCTCATATATTGCCAGGGTTTTATGTTAGTTTTTACCCATGATTGACACTTTGATTCAAGCAGAAAACAATCATTTTTCTAACATTCAGTAATTTAAAAGATTCTTTTCAATAATTTTTTTACATAGTAAATTTTCTCTGGACTTCCTTCTTTCAGTTTTATTCATTTATTTATTTCAAAATAATTCAGTAAAGACAATCATATTCACAACCTATTTATCATGCATGCAATATAAAGTCCACCACAATTATTAATTTAATAATATCAATTGTATTATTTAATAATGGAATTGTATTTGTATGGCAGAAGACTTGATCTGGAGAACGTGTTGAAACTAAAGTAGCTGCATTACAAATGAGCTATTTATTATGCAAAAAAAGTTGTTAAATTCACTTTTATTTTAGAATAATTTCATGAGGTGTCAAACCTTCTGTTGTGAAACTATAACCTGGTCACTTACACCATTCTATAATGAAACTGTGTCAGTGACCAAGCTGCAGTTGTGATTTGAAAATTTTGATATCTCATTACATAAATATAAAATGCGTTTAATAGCATTATGTTTTATTAAATGGTTCTTCCATGATGTAGTTGCTATTTAATCATGATGATCATTATATCATTGACACGTTAATCTCCTGTAAACATTTATATGACACAAATTTCAAGTTTAAACCTCAACAATAACCGATGCATCACTTCTCACTATTTGCCAATGTTGTTCTCTTTATATGAAATCTTTGCAAAAACGTTTCAGTGTTCTATGCGTTAAAGTAGTAGATTGCCAAAATCATTATACTGTTGGACAAAATGCTATGCAATATTAAGTTCTGGCAATTTACAATCTGAGTTCAAACTCTGCCGAGATCTTTTTTTTTATTATTCTTCTGGTGTCAATAAATTCCAGTTTTGTACTGGGATACATGTGTCTCCCAAGCTGAGAATCCTTATTAAATCTTCTCAGTTTTGCTTTACACTTTAAAGCTAGATGTGGATGTAGACCCCTGTGGTCAATAATACTGACATGAGGGAAAATGGACCCCAGGAATTCTTAAATTTGAAAAAACATGAAGTTAGAAAAATACCATACAAATCCTGTAAACAGCAGGATATATGACACGTCCATTATCATGCCTAACACAAGTCAACAGATCTGTGACATTATTAACAAAGTTTTCATATATTCATCAAACAATGTGCTAAAAGATGTCTTGCAAACAACTTGCACATGCAAGTGCTACCAGTCAAAAACTCCGCATACCGGAAGCCAGCAAGTGTATGGGGTCGTGTTTCAGGGCCTACCTCTCGACGGCATCAATGCATACCGGCCCCCTCACTGATATGAGACCCCGCTTGCTAGATCAGCTGGTTATCAAATAAAGCTCAATATTCTTCTAGCCATCGCTCATCGTCTCTTTTTAACCAAATCCAGTGGCTAGCCTTCTCCACTGTAGTTTGGATATCGGTCATGGTGGTATTGACTTAACAATGAGTTAGGCCTAACGATAAGAACAGTCTAAAAGAATTTAGTTGATCATTAGTCAGATTGTACAATGAAAGAAATAGGAATTCATCATTTCATTGTTAGGATCACATCATCCCTTGATTCCTTCCTGACTGGTTTATCATTAATAATCTGGTTTTTCAACAGGAGTGTTTCAGCCAATTTGCTGTTTTACACTTTATCTCTTGTCACTTGCAGTCATCCCAGGAAAATGAAGAAGAAATCTACTCAGTGGAGCTGCACCGAGGAACTCGTGGTTTTGGCTTCTCAATACGTGGTGGCCGGGAGTTTAATAACATGCCTTTATACGTCCTCCGAATTGCTGATGGAGGAACGGCTGATTTAGACAGCAATCTCAGGGTTAGATCAAAATACTTACTTTCCGATATCTAAACCAATTAATTTCTTTTATTATTATTTCTAATCCGATTATGAACATACTGAAAAATATTATCTTCCGTTAATTCTACATTCTAACTTACTTTTTTGCTTATCATTTAATTCTTTGTTAGAAATAATTACACTTCAGAATTTTTATTTTCTTCTTATTTAAAGAAATTAGAATACTTGAAAATTACTTTCATGATGAGGTTTTTTTCTGCGCTTTAGTAGTATCGTCTACCATACCTGTATGTTTAACAACCCATACACACATATCACTCTGATTAGCAACAGAAATGCAGTTACAGGGCTTTAGACTTTAAAACAGGCAAAATGACGGCAGTAGATTTCATGCCTTTTTGTAAATATATTTTGGTCATCGATGTACTTGAAAGCAGTGATAGAAGTGTGCTGATTAATTGGTTTAAATTTGTTCTAATTAACCAGTCAAACATGTTAAAAATAAGAGCTCATTTGAGCCAATTTTGGTGACTAGGGAAATTAAGTCATGGAAATTTAGATACAAAAGAAAATTAAATAAAATTACACTTGCAGTAAATAAACTGTTGCTCATCTCATTTGCACTACATGACTAGAAAGTTCAACTTGATAGTTAGTGTAATGGCCAGCAGCCTTTACATACTCTAGCAATTGTTATGAAATGTATAGTAAGAATTTTCTAATATATTTCATTGTTTTTAATGGTCCTAATATACCTTCTGAATACATTGGACTTCAAACAACATTGTAAATATTTATTGTTGCTTGTTGATAATGTATGTACAGAATGAGGTTCCATTCTTAGTTAGTGAACTAATAAAAGTTAAAAACATGGGCTACTATTTCTAGCATGTTTTTCTATGAAATATTTTCATTGGAAATAACTTCACTAACACTGGTTTAAATCCGACAATTCAGTAATTAGAAAGGATTATTTTAAAATAGTTTATTTCATAGTTTTATATTTAGTATCAGTGAATCTTATAAGGTAAAATGTTACTCGCTATAAAAATTAGAGTATCTTTATTTCCAATTTTCTTTACTCTCATAGATGAGACGTTTATCTAATTTTCAAACTATACATTTTAACTACCAAAATTGCTACTATGTCGACACCTCTGTATCTGTGTAGGCTTGGTTTTCATTGTGTTTTGATTTAAGTGACTGTACTTTCTCTGTATTTTAGTTGTCACCGTTTCATCAATATACTTTCAATAGAAAGAATGAAATTATTCCGTTTCTTATATGCCATACCAAATTGTCATTATGTAAATAGCTTGGTTAAAATGATTTCTCCCTGTGTAGAAGCTGTTAGAGGAGAGAGAATGAGAAAAGAGGAATTTAGCATGCCGAGCTCAGTTCTCTGCCCACTTGTAGTTATTATAGTACTTTAAGCATTAACAGAGGAGTTTTAAATCAATTGACCGTCGGAACTCCTGTTTACTAATAACGTATTTCTCATACATGTATCAAAGATTTAGAGACATTCCAAATATGGAAGCAAACCCTAGAATGGAGAGCTCTCCAAGTAAATCTAACAAAATGTTTTCGTTTGCAAGAAAGAAAGCAAAGTCATCTCAGAAATGGCCATGTTCAGTATGCAGATAAGGAGTAGGAAGTAATTCCATATGGTGTACCCAGCATAAACTATGGATACACAAAAAGTGTAGTGGGATCAGAGTAGGCTGGGGAAAAAGGAAGACTTCATATGTGACAAACGTGTAAGAGTAGTTTACAGGAAAAAACTGGTGAAATAAATTCTTTCAAATGCTCAGAAGGTTCTGTAGAAGTTGTCAGCAGTTTCTCTTATTTTACTCTACAGTAGAGGTCAATGCTCTGAAAGAATAGGAAACAGTAAAATTGGGTGGAAGAAGTTTAGGAAGTTATTACCTTTGCTGGCAACAAAAGGATTCTCTCTTTGAGTATGAGAAGATTTGTAGCATGTATGATGCATGTGTGAGAAGTTTGCTGTTATATGATAGCAAAAAATGGACATTAAATGCCAAGGATGGAAAGAGATGAAATGAGAAAGCTTCACTGGATATGTATTGATAAACATGTCAAGTACATCAACATAAAAAAATCAAATGGAAATTGTAGTTGTGATACCTGTGGCAGTGGCACATATAAAGCACCATCCAAACATGGCTGATGCCAGCGCTGCCTTGACTGGCTTCCATGCCGGTGGCATGTAAAAAGCACCAACTGATCGTAGCCGTTACCAGCCTCCCCTGGCACATAAAAAGCACCCACTACACTCACGGAGTGGTTGGCGTTAGGAAGGGCATCCAGCTGTAGAAACACTGCCAGATCAGACTGGAGCCTGGTGCAGCCTCCTGGCTTCCCAGACACCGTCGAACCGTCCAATATGGAAAACAGACGTTAAATGATGATGATGATGAACATGTATGAATTGTGAAGCACAAATGAGCCAAGACAAAATCAGTCTGCAAGAGGGAATACTGCACTTGGAGGATGACAACTACCATGAGAGCCACATCAAAGGAATGTGTGGGAGAAGATAACATGACAAGAAATGGTGAAAGCTAATCTCAGAATGTTGAACCTCACAAAGGATATGTTGATTGACCATAATAAATAATGAGATGGTGTGTCCAATCTATAAAAGCATAGAAAAATATTCATGATTAATCATAGATATTGCTGTTTCCTACGACCTCACCATATGTTTTGTGCATGGTAACAACCTAAATGTTAAAACCAGTGGTGTGTGTGTGTGTGCATAGTGTATTTACTTGTGTATAAGTCACACAGTTTTGTTCTTGATTTTAACTAAGAAAACTGGGATGCAACTTATACATAGGATAAAGCTAAAAATTATGAAGGAGAAAAAGTAAGAAGCTACGTTTATATATTTGTTTTGTGAGATTCTTGATGTGAAATCATGTGTTGAAACAGATGTTGTTGTATTTCGGAATGGTCATTTTGCCAGTTTAGCCAATAAAAACACACATGCTATATATTTGGTGTTAATTTGCTTCAGCTTTATTTAACTAAATACAACAACAAGAAAAAATAATAATAATAATAATCATAAGTAGGTGTAAACACATGAACAAAATAAACAAAAATAAAATATACAAAAACAAATTATACATCCGTGTATAAACAGGAGATACAAATATTACAGGCACCCCCCCCACACACACACACTAACTAAACATAGACACACATAAAGGTATATGCATGCACAAATGAAGACACATACAAAAGGAATACAAAATACAAAATGGCTGACCGTTAGAAAGGAGAGACACACAAACAAGACAGAAGAAAGCAAAGGACCACTGATGCGGTCACAAGAGTGTGACGAAAGAACTCTGGCTGAAATAAGATTAAGATTAATGTAAAAAATAAATAAAGCTGAAGCAAATTAACACCAAATATATAGTGCATGTGTTTTTATTTGCTAAACTGGCAAAATGACCATTCCGAAATACAACAACGTTTGTAAGAAACCTTAACAGTAAACTAAGGATGGACCTTACACACAAGTAAATACAGAATATATCTGCGTTTGTGATGTGGAAAATGAGTAAAAAAACGAGTTTGTGAAGAAGTCTATTTTTCACATGCATGGAATTTTTTTAAGAATATAGATGCTTTGTGGAAAAATGTTGGAAAGAAAGTACCTTCTCTCGTTCTTGGATTGAGAGATGTCCCACTTGAGGGTAGATTTTTTTTTTCTTTTCCTCTTTATTTCTTTTGTGTGTTGTCTTAGATGTCTTCTCTTTGTTGTTTTATCAATAAATACTTCACTATTCTTGCTTGCTCTGTTAGTAAATATTTCAATGTCTTTGTTATTTTGTCTTAGCAAATCATTGCATATCCTTGTAATTTGTCACGGCAGTTGCTAAGTCATTTTGATGAAATATAGAACCATAATTTTCTGTATTGTCACTCCAACTCCCTCAGGTTTAAATTTTGCCAGTGCTGATGTTACCTTTCACTCTTCCAGGGACAATAAAGTGCCAGCTAGGTACTGAGTCAATTTAATCAACTGCATTCCTTCTTCAGAAATACAGCCATTTTTTTTTTGCTAACATTAGAAAGTGTCATTGAAACAAGTTTTAAATTATTGTTATTGTTATTATTGTTTCAGGTTGGTGATCAGATATTGGAGATCAATGGATATAATACCAATAATATTACACACCAAGAAGCTATTGATATCATTCAAAATGGAGGCAATTCTGTACAGATGTTAGTTAAGAGGACTGGTAAACCACCGCCTAGTTTTGGTAAGCCACTTTTACAATATAATTAACTTGCTGGTTAACTCTTGACAAATTTTATTTAGAAGGAAAAAAAAATGTTATAAAGGTGTGTGCAATTATGTTTAATATTTTCAAGTCCTTCACTGCAGAAACAGAATTTCAGGAGGCTGCAATTCTAGAAAGGAAGGGTTTAACAAAGTTTGATCAGGGGAACACAGGTGGAAAAAGTGGTAGACACATTGACAAGAAGTAGTTTGTAGTTTGTTATTTGAGAGTAGCTGAAGCTCTTACAGTTGTGATCGAAAATAATAATAATAATAGTTGTGGTGTGTTGGTAAATGAATGTTGGCCAATCACCTAAATGACCTTTTTTTTTTTACCAGACATTTACATTGGCCATAGTTGACATTGTTGTACAGTATGACATTTTTAAGGTTAAGATTTGTTGTTAAAAAAAAAGTAATCAAAAGGAAATTCTAAATTAAAGTATCCTTATCGTCATTATTATTTAGCATCCGTTGTCCATGCTTGGCAGGGGTTGGATGGTTTGACCAGGGCTGCACCAGATCCTAGTCTGATTTGGCATGGTTTCTAACACCAACCACTCCAGGAGTGTAATGAGTACTTTTACATGCCACCAGCATGGGTGCCATTTGTGTGACACCAGTATCTGCCATGACTGCTGTCTTACTTGGCTTGATGGGTCTTCTTCTCAAGCACAACATAATGCCAAAGGTCTCGGTCATTCATCATTGCTTCTGTGAGTCAGTCCCAACATTCGAAAGGAGCTTTTTGTGCTACCGGCATCAGCCTCTTTGCCTCCATGAGGCCCAAAGGTGCTTTTTATATGCCACCAGTATGGGTGCCAGTTCTGTGACATCAATATCAGCCACAACTGTGATTTCACTTGGCTTGATGGGTCTTCTCAAGCGCTGCATATTGCCAAAGATTTTGGTAACTAGTCATTTCCTCTGTGAGGTCCAAAGTTCATGCTTCATCACCTCTTCCCATGTCCTCCTGGGTCTACCTCTACCACAGCTTCCCTCCAGTTAGAAATTGGCACTTCTTTACACAGCTGTCCTCACCCATGCACATCATATGACCATACAAACGCAGTCATCTCCCTTGCACACCACATCCGATGCCTCTTATGCCCAACTTCTCTGTCAAGATGCTTACACTCTGTCATACATGCACACTGACATTGCACATTCGGCAAAGCATACTGGCTTCATTTCTTTCAAGCCTACACAACCCATGTTTCACCGCTCTGTAATATAGCTGTTCACACACAGGCATCATAACTCTGCCTTTCACTCTGAAGGAGAGGCCCTTTGCTGCCAGCAGAGGCAGGAGATCTCTGAACTTTGCCTAGTCTATTCTTATTCTCACAGCTACACTCTCGGAGCATCCACCTCCTCTACTAACTTGGTTACCCAGATAATGGAAGTTATCTGCTACCTCTAGCTTACCCCGCTGGCATTTGATGGAGTCTATTTTCTGTACATCTTCATTGTTTATTGTACACGTGCATCTTCCACACACAAAAGCTATTTTCCCTATTAACCTTCGTCTGATATTGCTGCACCTCTTATGTGTCCATAGCTTACGCTAGGTACATCTTATGGAGTTTCTGCCTACACCTTTTCTACAGATAAAACAGGGCCATCTACCTGAAGGAATTTATAATTTGTCTGCCCTCCTACTTACTAAGACTTTGGTTTTTGCTAGATTAACTCAAATGCCCTTCAATTCTAGACCTTGCTTACATATCTGAAACTTCTCTAGTTCTGGTAGTAATTCAGCTATAAGAACAAGGTCGTCAGCATAGAGGAGCTCCTAGGGGCAGCCTGCCTTAAATTCCTGTTACTGCTTGGCGGTCTATGATGAACAAGAAGGGTCTGAGGACTGATCCTTGATGAACCGCTACTTCTACCCTGTACTTGTTGCCAACCCTCACCTTACTGATAGATAAGGGATCGAGGGACCTTGTCAAAGGCTTTCTTCAAGTCAACAAGTGCCAAGTATAGAGGTTTGTCTTTGGCTATGTATTTCTCTTGCAACTGCCTTACCGGAAATATAGCATCACTGGTGCTTCTCTCTGACACAAAACCAAACTGCATTTCAACTAAACTCTCTCCCTAATAACTTTCATCACCTGACCCAACAATTTGATACTTCTGAAATTATTCCTATCTAAGGAATCACCTTTATGAGCTACTACTAGGTTCTTGCTGTGAAGACATATATCTAGGCAGGTTTTTTATAATATCCTGTGTCTCCAATCTTCCGGTTGTGAGCCATGTGCTCTGAGACCGAAGATTGCTTGGAGATTTGTCATGTTATAAAAGCCTGCCTAGACACGTATCTTTATCAGTTGATATATAATTTCATAAAATATTTTTCTCTATTCCAGATGGCTTACCCTCCCCAACAAGCAGGACACCAGGCACTCTCAGTATGGCTAATGGGCCCATTGGCCACAGCTCCCCTCATATGGGAAGACGTAAGAACCCAGAACGTCCATCTGACTACTTTCCAGAGTACAGCACTTATTCCCGTAATTATCCAAACTATTGAAGAGATCCACCATCTTTACTCTTGTCATGAACTCATCACTGCTGCAGCCGAGTATTTAGAAAAGGGCTGTGACCGGTCGAGGCGACATTTACGAGAGCTGCCAGCAGCTGTCAGATGAAACTGGGAGACAGGACAAAAGTCCCTTAACCTTGTTGTGATAAAATATTTCTGTATTGTACAAAAAGGAAAGGAGTTGAATGCAGAAATAGATGATAAAAATATGATTATATATAATCAAGAAGTCTTACCACTTACACAAAAAAAAAAAAAACATTTTACAGACAGAGCTCTAACAATGAATCTTACATATTGTTGTAAGACATTGAACACACAATTTTATATCAAAATTTTCCTTGAAAACAAAAGGCTCTGGGGATATTTTGTTTATATTTTTTTTTTCTTTTAAACAATTTTTTTTTACTATTTTACATAACAATTTAAAAACAAAATTTTTATTGCATTTATTATTATTATTGTCGTTGTTGTACCTTTTGATGGCTATCAAGGTGTAACAGTGAGTTCTCTGCGAGTTAAACTCAATGACAAGATTTCAGTTACTAGCAGGAACTATTTCACTTACATCACCAATGCCCTTGAGAAAGCATGAACATCACAACTGTACACTTCCCTTTCTTTATTAATCTGAGGCTTCGTGCCCATATAACATAGTATTACTATTATTATTAACCTTGGCCATGTGCCTAAATTAGAAACAATTATTATGCATATTATTATTATTAGGGATTGACAGAATCATTAGGGCATCAGACAAAATGCTTTATAGTATTTGTTTGAGCTCTTTATGTTCTGAGTTCAAATTCTGCTGAGGTTAACTTTGCCTTTCATCCTTCCAGGATCGATAAAATAAAGTACCAGTCAAGTACTGGGGTCGTTGGTATCGACCAAACTCCTCTTTCTCTCTCAAAATTGTGGGCCTTGTGCCTAAATCAGATACAATTAATATTATTATGAGATCAATATTGTTTCACCATGTACCAGAACGAACATGATGGAACAAACAAACATGAGCAGATATGGTGGTTTTGTATGAATGTATATACCATTTCTGGAGTAGATCTTGTATTTAACTGTATAAACTGCCATTTTGTCCAACTGGTTCAAACCAACATTACACATGGACATAATAGTTTATTGATGATGTGTTTTAGAATCTACCGGAAGTGGACATAGAAAATAATCCTCAGATACCAAACTGTATATACGCACATGCAGTCATGAAGGAAATATAAATTTCCTAATTAAATAAGTAATAATTTTTTTTTTAACGGCTTCAATACTCTCCATTTCAACTTAGTTGGTTTTGATTAGTCCTATTTTTGAAATATAACTCATTCTTAAAACTTGTGACTGGAAAATTTTTTTATACACATTTGATGTGTGGATGTGTGTATACGTGAGTCTATATGTACGTCTGTGTAAAAAGAAAAAAAACAGCTGTAAGTACTCCCAATATATATATATAAATAGATAGGTAGATATATACAGACAATGTGTGTATTTAATTAAAATTGCTGATGATTTTTTTTTCAAATGTAAACATGAATCTATATTTTCATTTAATAATACCTGTGCACTGACAATTTAAACCAGTCGACTTATGAGACTGCAATTATTCTATATAATTGAACAATCCAAGTATCAGCTCACTTTTAATTCACCTGATCTTTATTAGCTTTCTTACTTGCATACTGGTTGTAAATCCTAAATGTTGACTAATTTTACCCCATTAGAAGTAAGTTTGAAAACAAAATTACTATGTCTGGTGGTGAAAATATACAAAAAACAACTAAAAAAAACCCAAAAAAACTACACAGCCTTACATTGAATCTCAAATTGTTTTAATACTAAAATCGAAGGGTTTTCTCCTTGTTATTTTTAACATAATACCAGTTATTTAAGAAAACATTACTGCTGTAATTTGAACCAGCATTGTGATGATAATGTTCAGCTACAATTCAAGCCAATATGCTGATATTTAGCATTATGTTGTCAGAGACTTTCTTCAACATCTTGGCTAGAATTTAACATATCAGTATATAAAATAAAAAGAACGCCTACTGTTTGAACTCACTATCAACAGTATTTAAAACTGGGTGCTGTGCACCTTAAATTTCAAAACAATTGAAGTAATGTTTAATAATCTACTTTGTTTCTTTCTTTAAATCTTATTCAAAAATTCTGCTGTTATTAAATATCATTGATAACATTTACATCAAAATCACTGGACAAGTGGTACGAAGGGATAGCAGTGAGTCTGTTTGACTGGATGGTTCCTATTATTCAATATGACAATAGTACAACTTAACCTACAAGATGTAGTAGTACCAGAACAGTAGCACTGTAGCATTAGCTCTGTAGACAAAACTGCTTTAAGTTGAAACTTTTTTTTTTCCTTCAAACTGAATTATTTCAAAACTTGATAGTAGACCTAAACTTTATTCAACACAAATCAGCCATATTTTCCCCTTTCACAGAACTCTAAAATTATTGAACATATATATTTAAAAAGGGTTTTTCTTTTTGTCATATTTTAATTCCTTATTTTCCCAAATATGTATGCTGTCTTTTAATTTGATTTTTGTCCACTTCTGATCATATTAAATTACAAAGAGCCTTCAAAAGCATCAAGGAACAAAAGAAAGGGATGCACCTTTTTCCTACATCATAATAATCTCTTTATAGTATGGCATTTTAGTCTTAAAAAATATTTCATCTTTTTCTCCTCTTTTTTATTAAATAATTATAAAAGTTTATTTCAATATTTCAAACATTATAGATCATATATGACTTCTTATATTATTCATCTCAAACTATAATAATAATAATTTTCATGAGTTCTATGTAATCTTTCTCTTAAAAATATTTGATTCCAAATGCAATCTTAGCCATGAGGAAAGTACCTGCATTCAGAGTTAAGATTTAAAAGAAAAGTGAAAATAATTTAATTTGCAACAATATAAAAACAAATGAGTCCCATCGTTCCAGTACTTTAAACAATCATGTTTTTAATGGCTCATTTCAAATGTGTGTAACTATATATATAGTGTGTGTGTATCCATGCATATAAAGCTATATATATATATATATGTGTGTGCGTGAGAAAAATGTATAGTTAATTATAAGTTGTGCGTTCAATATTTTGTAGATGCTTTCCTTTTTATGTTTAATTCATCTCCATCAGATGTTTGACGTAAGCCTCAAATTGAAAATAGGTTTGATAAACAAAATGATCAAATCGTTGGAAAGATAAAGAAGCTACCGGAATTACAGGTAGAAGAAATGACCGGATATAGTGCACAGCATATTTTATGTGTGTGTATATACAATAGGAATTTTTTAAAATATGTGTGTGTGTGTGAAAAAAGATTTCATAAATCCTGTATAGATATTGCATGGACATATTCAGAAAATGCTTCTTGCTTTAAATGGCTTGTGCAGACATTTTTTTCTTGTTTATTTAATAACTAGAATGAAATTGTAGGGGTATGAATGATAATTTAAATTGTATTTGTTTCTTCTTTCTTTTTTTTTTTTCTGTGTTGTCACTGTGTTGTGACACTTTCATAGCTACAGATTTTTTTATATTGTCAAAAAGAAATACAAATTGTTCTTTAAAAAAATTTCAACAAAAAGATATCCTCTCTTTAAATTCAATACCAATAAACTTGTCAAAAGGAAAACCCTAAATTAGAACCCTTTTCCTGATTGAATGTTTTCATTGGTTTTTCATGCTGTAGCTCCAGATTGTGTTTCATCAATCGATATGTTTTCCTATTTGAAGTCTTAGAATTTTTCTTGTTTACCATTTTGTTAAAATCAGATATAAATTGTACAATTAATCTACAATTTTTTTTTATTGCGAAAGGAAAACCTTGGCAAAAATGCTAACATGTTTTCTGCTGACAATCGAGAATATATGATTCTAGAATTAGCTTTAGTTTGTAAACTGTAGCATTACAAGTGTACTTAGATTACCGACAATGGCTAAGGGTAGACATTCATTTTTTAATAGGAGCTTTTATTTCAATAAGTAATTTAAGTGTGTATTTTCTGTCAATATAGTTCAAAGAAGACTTTAACATGTAATTCATGTCTTCCAGTAATTTTTTTTTTTTTAAATTAAAAACATCTTTTCTCTCTAAATGATTTTGAATAACCTTGTTTTGTTCTGTATTAGGTCTACTTTGCTAATTTGATATTCCAAATTTACAGGATAGAATTAAAGAGCATTGTTCTGCCAAAATACATGTTGCAATAAATTTATAACTTTACTATACACATATGTATAGTAAAAATTTCCTAAGGGTTAAATCAAAATGTTATATGGGTTTATTCATATTCTTAAGGAATATTGTAAATTTATTTGCTTAACGGTTTATTTATTTCTAGTAAATATACCTTGGTTTTTGGTCCTTCTCAATTTTACTCATGTAAACCTGGAAAATGGGTGCTAAACAGAAAGTGTGCCAATATGATGGCTCGTAAATGCTCTCTGAATACCATAGTTCTATTCCACTTTGAAAGAATCCATTTTTTTTTCTTTTTAAATTTGGAATTAATTTCATTTATACAGGACACACAATTTTCTCTCAACTAAGCATTTATAACCAGTTTCAGACATTTCAAATATTTAATAGCTATGGATAGCTTCAAGTGTACAATTTATTTATTGCTTATCTTAGTACAAACTTAACCAACTGTAGTAACGTGTACGATTTTCCTTTCCTTGTGCTTTATTCCTTTCATTTCTCAAATTCAGTAGCATGTTGCATTTTTCCTTGTTATTTTGCTGAGATTACACATGCCTGTACACACATATTCTGATGAAGTCCCTCTAAAGCAACAGACTATGGCCCACAAATTCAAACAAAATCAATGTATTGCAATTTACTTTATGAAATTGAAATGGAAAAAAAATTAAATAAATAAAAACTTTTGATTTTTATCTGAAACCTATATTTGTGCAGGCGCAAACAAAAATGATTTCAGACAAATTTAGGCAAAAAAAAAAAAAAAAACTTAAAAAAAAAAAACACCCCTGAAAGTGAACATTTTTTCTTTTTAAATAATGTCGTCATATCTGGTGTTATGAAGGAAAAACAATAAAAGGGAATTTTAATTTATTAATGAGTTTTCCATATTATTATCATCATTATCATCATCATCGTTTTCATCATGTACTGTGTTTATTATTAAGCATTTAAAAAAAAAAGCAAACTCTTAATAAATTTTTGGGAATTACTTGAAGGTTGGCAAGTCTACTTTGAACTGGTTGGAATCCTCACAAGACAGGAAATGTTTGTCTTGATGTAAATATACAGCTCCTTTTTTTACATCGACAGATAAATATTTATTACAAAATGGCCATACATTTAATAGCTATGCATGTCGCAAGATATTTAAAATAGTCTGGTTGTAATCATATGGTCAGACATTTTTGGCTGCTGGCTATATGACATCACTAATTCTCCTCTATGAAAAATAAACTCATTCTTTAAATACCATTTATTTCATGTGATACGAATGCCATTAATTCACCGAATCTGAAAGAAAGAGTTTTGTGTCAGTGTTTTATAGCAATAGGAACTAAACGAGACATGTTAGATGGGTTAGCGAAGCAAAAAAAAAAAAAAATTAAAAACTGATAACAGGTTCATTATGTACATGCAACCTGGAAAGGGAAGAGATTTTGAATATAGTTTTTCCCATTTAAACCACTATTCAAGAAGTTAAAGAATTTTTCAATTTTTATTTTTTAAATCTTCAATAATGCTTCTGTTGATTTTGCAGTTTATATTTGAAGGCCTTTGTATATAAACATTGTTTATTTATCATTAATTTTAAACTTATGGCAAAAGTTATTTAAACTCATCTTTTTTTTTTAATCTTAAGATGATTTAAGCAGCTGATCTCTTGAGATTTGCTATTCCATAAGTTCCCTACATCAATAAACATGTTCTTTTTTTTTCTTTTGTTTTTGTTCTCTTGTTTCCGATCCTCAGCTTTTTATATGCAAATTCAGAGACAATATTCTCATAATACAACAGGAAAGAAAACTATAATAAATTCAGAAATCAACACTTATTGATTTTGTTTTCTTGTTTGACTTAGAGAATTTAAAAACACCTTTTTCTTTTTATATTTAGATACCTTCCCTGTGCATACCTTCCCTCTTATGACACTTGTGAAGACCTGTTGAGGCAGAGGCAAGTGTGTGACACTTTGTGAAGACCTGTTGAGGCAGAGGCAAGTGTGTGACACTTGTGGAGACCTGTTGAGGCAAGTGTGTGACACGCGTGACACTTGTGAAGACCTGTTGAGGCAAGTGAAAATCAACCAAATCAAAATAGATGAACATCAATGGAATTTGTATCTTTGTGGTTCCAGTACCGGTGGCACACAAGAAAACCATCCATCGTGGCCGTTCGCCAGCCACATCTGGCACCTGTCGGTGGCACATAAAGACACCATCCGAAGACCCCGCGACGTAGACAGTCCACCTGTGCATACCTTCTTCTTGTGACACTTGTGAAGACCTGTTGAGGCAAGTGACACTTGTGAAGACCTGTTGAGGCAAGTGAAAATCAAATCAAATCAAACAAATCAAAATAGATGAGCATAAATGGAATTTGTATCTTTGTGGTACCAGTGCCGGTGGCACACAAAGAAAATCATCCGAACGTGGCCGTAGCCAGTACCGCAAGACTGGCCTCCGTGCTTTGGGGACGTAACAACACCATCCGATCGTGGCCGTCCGCCAGCCTCATCTGGCACCGTGTCGGTGGCACATAAAAACACCATCCGAGCGTGGCCGTCTGCCACCTCGTCTGGCACCTGCCAGCCTCATCTGGCACCTGTGTCGGTGGCACATAAAAACACCATCCGAGCGTGGCCGTCTGCCAGCCTCGTCTGGCACCTGTGTCGGTGGCACATAAAAACACCATCCGAGCGTGGCCGTTCGCCAGCCTCGTCTGGCACCTGTGTCGGTGGCACATAAAATCACCCTACACTCTCGGAGTGGTTGGCGTTAGGAAGGGCATCCAGCTGTAGAAACACTGCCAGATCTGACTGGCCTGGTGCAGCCTTCGGGCTCCCCAGCCCCAGTTGAAACCGTCCAACCCATGCTAGCATTGAAAACGGACGCTAAATGATGATGATGATGATGATGTGATGATGATACTATCAAAACCACGATAAAAAAAATTGTCAAATTAGCAGCCATTTCAGTATTGATAGATCTAATAGAGTATAAACTATTGTATTCCTGCACTAAAAGTAATAGTTTTGGATCATTGTGAAAGTAAAATGTAGAAACCTTTACACAAAGGTAAGAGACTCACTTTCAGGCAAAAGGTCTTTAAATGGTATAACAAAAGAATAATCTGCTTTAAGTAGAGATAATATGGAATTGAAAGCATCAAATATTTAATATATGGCTAGAGTATACAGAGATTTTAGTTAAAATTTCAATCAGAAACTTACTATATGATTGATTACACTAAATTTCAGGAAGTAAATGTTACATTCATCATCATCGTTTAACGTCCGTTTTCCATGCTAGCATGGGTTGGATGGTTTGGCTGGGGTCCGGGAAGCTAGGAGGCTACACCAGGCTCCAGCCTGATCTGGCAGTGTTTCTACAGCTGGATGCTCTTCTTAACGCCAACCACTCCATGAGTGTAGTGGGTGCCACTGGCATAGGTGCCAGGGGAGGCTGGCAATGGTCATGATCGGTTGGTGCTTTTTACGTGCCACCAGCACAGGTATCACAACTACAATTTCCATTTGATGTTGATGTACTTGACTCAATAGGTCTCCTCAAGCACAGCAGGTCGCCCTACGATCCAAGGTAAGCACAGCAGGCTGTCCTGCGATCCAAGGCACTTTGAATGGGCTGGGGCTTCTATTTGTTTTTTTAAGGACACTTAATTTAGAGTTCTTCCACTAAATTTGATTATTGAGAAAGTTGACTGGAAGCAAAACAGTTTCTTGTAAGAAATATGATCTCAGAAATGTTATTCTGCCACATAATGCCCTTTACACAATCTTGTAAAGTCATTCCACTTACTCAGAAAACGGTTAAAGTATTAACATAAGGACCTACCTATATGCTTCCAGTAGGCAGGTCTGTTTAAAATGTCCTACGTAAAGTAAGTACGAAGTACTCTGGCCTCTGCTTCCATTTCTTCCGTAGTTTTAAGCTTTAGTGTTTTGCCTTGAACAGGCTTTTCCTGCAGCTATAAACAGAAAAAATACACACATATACATCTCTATGTAGAAATATATAAAGGCAAATTAAATATGAACATTTATTTTCATTTCACGTAAAAAAAAATTATATCATGCAATTTGAAAAGTTCAAGCAAATTGTAAAAGCAATTCTAATGATATGTGTATGCAGGAGATAATGGTTATGACAGTATAAGGCGGCGAGCTGGCAAAGACGTTAGCACGCCAGGCGAAGTGCTTCACAGTATTTCGCCCGTCGCTACGTTCTGAGTTCAAATTCCACCGAGGTTGACTTTGCCTTTCATCGATTCAGGGTCGATAAATTAAGTACCAGTTACGCACTTGGGTCGATGTAATCGACTTAATCCGTTTGTCTGTCCTTGTTTGTCCCCTCTATGTTTAGTCCCTTGTGGGTAATAAAGAAACAGATAATGGTTATGACTGTATGGATATGATATATGCTAGAAGATAAGGTACTGTGAATGGTGAACAAGGAAGTTTAAAGGAAAACCATGCCTTTGGACATTACACCTGACCGATGAGATGACATAACAACTACAGTATAGCTCAGTGGTTCTCAACCTTTTTTTGCCTGATGATCCCTTTGACTCCTCTTATTTTACTGGATCACTATTTTACTTATATTTTTAGAATTAAATATCATAAGCAACTGTATAAAAAAATAATATTTTGTGTATTATTGAAGTATAACTAATTCATTGCATATTAACTAAATCTTATATAGGCACCCAAAGGTCATGAGAACCACTACTATAGATGTAAGTGGAGGTGCAATGGTCCAGTGGTTAGGGCAGTGGACTTGTGGTCATAGGATCACGGTTTCGTTTCCCAGACCAGCCGTTGTGAATGTTTATTGAGCAAAAACACCTAAAGTTCCACAAGGCTCTGGCAGGGGGCAGTGGTGAACCCTGCTGTACTATTTCACCACTACTTTCTCTCACTCTTTCTTCCTGTTTTTTGTTGTACCTGTATTTCAAAGGGCCAGCCTTGTCACACTGAATCTCCCAAGAACTACCTTAAAGGTACACATGTCTGTGGAGTGCTCCACCACTTGTACATTAATCTCACAAGCTGGCTGTTCCGTTGATCAGATCAACTGAAATCCTCGTCGTCATAACTGATGGAGTGCCACGATACATGTAAGCTTTGAGTGACCCTTCTAGCTATCATCACCCAATAAACAAAACAACAATCTTCTCGTTTTCATTCTCTTAATTTTCTTAAAAGGTGAATGTGAACTGGAATTTGTAACTTCATACTGAATCTAATGACATTAGCAATAAGTGAAACATGCTTCAACTTTAAATTAAATTCCAGCTTCAGTTACAGATTCGGTTCAGCATGAACTTAATTGGTGTTTGCCAGAATAAACACAGTGGATGATAAAGTAAATGAAGAAATAGTAGTAGTAGAACTTTTAAAGTGCACACAAGTTATACAAAACCAATGCAGGAGTACTTGATTACTAGCAAACAACACAAATGTAAATTCTTCAGCTTAGATAAGAATGATGGCACAATATGCATTGGTACACTGATAAGTGGCAAAAATGTAAAAGGTAACTCCCATCTCAATTTCAGGTTAAGTTTATCAGAAACTGTACACTGGAGATATGCTATACAGACAGGGGTAACAGATTTGTAAAAAGAACTACTTAAAGCATAGATAACAGAGATATTGTAATTGGTGTTTGTTAAGGTCATATTACACAACTAGCTGTATCATAAGCTTCGTCTTCAATTACACAAAAGGTAAGGTTTTCAGGTGTTTGAGTTGCAAATCTGAAATATTTTAATATTTACATCTGTCAACTAGAGATGGGGTTTCGTTTGGCTTTACTTTGATCAGGAACTCAATTACACAAATGGTAAAGAAAACAAATAAGGAATGTAGTCCTTAATTCAAATTTTTGGTGTATGTTTACACTGAGAACAGTTTAGAAATACAGAAATATTCTTCTGAGTTTGAGAACTGCAACAATCTGTGTCAGGGACGGATAGCTTCTTGGTAATGTATCATCATCATCATCATCATTGTTTAACATCCGTTTTCCATGCTAGCATGGGTTGGACGGTTCAACCGGAGTCTGGGAAGCCAGAAGCTGCACCAGGCTCCAGTCTGATCAGGCAGTGTTTCTACAGCTGGATGCCCTTCCTAACACCAACCACTATGTGAGTGTAGTGGGTGCTTTTTACGTGCCACTAGCACAGGGGCCAGGAGGCTGGCAACAGTCACGATCGGTTGGTGCTTTTTACATGCCACCGTCACAGGGGACAGGAGGCTAGCAACGGCCACAATTGGTTGGTGCTTTTCACGTGCCACCAGCACAGTGGCCAGAAGGCTGGCAACGGCCACGATTGGTTGGTGCTTTTTATGTGCCACTGGCACAGGGGCAAGGAGGCTGGCAACATGCATAATTGGTTGGTGCTTTTTATGTACCACCGGCACAGAAGCCAGCCAATGGCAGCGCTGGCATCGGCCACATTCGGATGGTGCTTTTTACGTGCCACCAGATGAATTATTTTTTTTTTTAGAAGTGTGGTGGGGTGGAGAGGCAATACTCATGGCCTCTGTGGGCACTCCAAGACCAATGAAATCAATGTGGTTAATGTCTGAATAATATAAAGATTAGTTAGGCTGTGATAAAAGATGGTTTAATGTAGAGATCTAGACTGTAACAGAAAAAATATAATGGAATAGGCCATAAAAAAAACAATAAAACAGGCTTAAAAAGTATAGATAAAAAAAAATAAATTTAGGTCAAATATTCTACCCGTTTTATGTTCAAATTAGTAAGATCTGGTCCTTCACACCAACCCTACAATGTCATTCTAAAAGTAAACATTTACATGCCTGGTTAATTCAAAAGAAAGTGAATAAATAATCATTGAATTTGAGAGAGTAATCCAAATGTTGAAGATTACACAAAACCTTGTAGGTTTCTAACCAAAAGAGAAGCAGACAACTGATCGAACTCAGCCAAAGTCTTGCACAATTATATGCTGGTTCCTATGGAGTTGTTTTTGATGTGGAGACATATTCTAAATAGAATGCAAACTGCTCTACCAAATTTACCCAAGTTGTAATCTTCATGACCCAAGTTCTTCCCAGAAGTTTCACATCATCTGTCAGTTGAAGTGGCCATTTTGGCCACTTCAATTCAAAATGCAGCATTGAACTTATAACTTATAAGAACAACCACAACAACAAATGGGTTATACGCCAGGACCAACATGTTAACTGGAATTATCTATTTATATAAAAATGTTTACATAATGCATGTCCAGAGCACTGCATTGTACTCTATGCAATTCATCACAGCGTATCAGAGTGTGCAGTATGGTACTGAACACAGTGGACACATGCTATATACAGAATAACAGATACATGGGTTGCGCCAAGTTGTCTGACTGTGTCTGTCTTGCAGCATTCACCCGGGGTGGGTTGAGCTGGCTTCATTCATCCTCAATGCTGCATCTCTGACTGACTATTTATTGTATTTCATAAGCCTGCTCAATCAGAACTGACCTTTAGTTATACAACAAACAAGTGCAGTGGGATCTCAAAAAGACTAATAGAAAGCCAGGACTTTAGATACACCATATCAGCCAGAGCATTTAGATATAACAGAAGTTCACAAGTTGCAGTTAGTTTCTGTTATCAAGGTGACATAAGTATTGTGAAGATAAAGCCGACCAAGGAAAAATATACCAAAGAAGTCTGATAAGTTCTAAGTGTTGTTGATAATGAACAACCTTGTTCATTTGTTAAGGATGGAACTGAAACCAATGACCTTCTTAATCATAAAGCAATGCCCGTGCCATTAGAGACTATACAGAAATGAAAGAAGCATGATTTTATTGATGTATGACATCATCCTGCATGAAAATACATAGAAAAGGCAGCTGCAGTGGTATGAAGAGGTGTGTATATGGAATGATAATAGCACACTTGCCCTTGCAGATACATCATCGTTTAACGTCTGTTTTCCATGCTAGCATGAGTTAGACAGTTCGACTGGGGTCTGGGAAGCCAGAAGGCTGCACCAGGCCCAGTCTGATCTGGCAGTGTTTCTACAGCTAGATGCCCTTCCTAACGCCAACCACTCCATGAGTGTAGTGGGTGCTTTTTACGTGCCACCGGCACAGGGGTCAGAGGAGGCTGGCAAATGGCCAAGATCAGTTGGTGCAGGGAAACATGAAGAATCAGGGATAGCTGCTGAGATGCTTAAAATATCTGAAGTAGAACATGCACAGTCAATTAGGAAGCACAAGAAGCCACTATACACTATGACTGGTGGAGCAGTATCATTATCAACCGCTACAAGGACAAAGGAAATGCTCTAGAAAGAGACAACTACAATTGCATCAAACTAATAAATTACATTGTGACTGTTACTTAAAGTGTTTCAGTACAACTGATTAGGAAATGGATTGGCCTAGATGAGAGATGCAGTTCAAGTTTATGCCAAAAAGGGGTTTCGCTAATGCCCTAGTGAGGAAACTACAGGAGAAGCATTTAGCAAGCAATAAGTCACTCTATCTAGCTTTTGTCAATCTGGAGAATTCTTTTAACTAAAAACAACTTGTGTTTGTTGAGAAGTTAAAACATGAAAGTGTGAAATCTGGTATAAAATATATATATATATATTTGCTTACGGCCATATCACATTGAATGCACCAGATCTCGTCCAATCACCAGGGTTAAGCAACATCGAGCCTAGTGAGTACTTAGATGGGTGACCGTTTGAGAAACCTAAGCGCTGTAAGCGTCTCACACTTTTATGAGTGCAGCATGACTGTGTGGTAAGTAGCTTGCTTCCCAACCACATGGTTCAAGGTTCAGTTCCACTGTGTGACACCTTGGGCAAGTATCTTCTACTGTAGCCTCAGGCCAACCAAAGCCTTTTGAGTGGATTTGATAGACAGGAACTGAAAGAAGTGTGTGTGTGTGTGTGTCTGTGTTTGTCCCCCCACTATCGGTTGACAACCAATGTTGGTGTGTTTACATCCCCGTAACTTAGTGGTTCAGCAAATAGAATAAGTACTAGGCTTTCAAAGAATAAGTCCTGGGGTCAATTTGCTCAACTAAAGGCAGTGCCCCAGCATGGTCACAGTCAAATGACTGAAACAAGAATATATATTATGTAAATAGAGGAATTTATCTATACAGAAATATATATATAAATCAGTAAATGGTGGGGGTTATATATATATATCTGTATAGATAAATTCCTCTATTTACATAATATCGAGGTCTCTTTCATTTTTTTCTTGTCTTACCATTAATATTGATATATATATATATATATATATAAATGAGCACTTTGTTGGTTATGACTACAAGGGTCCCAGCTGATACAATCAACAGAACTGCTTGTACATGAAATTAACATACAAGTGGTTGAGCACTCCACTGACATGTGTACCCTTAATGTAGTTCTCAGGGAAATTCAGCGTGACGCAGAAATTTACAGCTGAATGAAGCAAGTGTATTAGTCTGATGCTTGGGAAAGTGAGAATGTCTTTTACGTTTCGAGCCTACGCTCTTCAACAGAAAGGAATAAGAGAAAATAAACAGAGGGAAAATAAAAAGATTTGTGGATTTTAGTGAGCAGGAATGGCAGCTGATTGGGAAAAAAAGTTTTGACAGGAGAGCTAGAAAGAAGGGGAGATAATAAAGTATTGGTGATCTCAAAACAAAGGTGCGTGTGTAGACACTACCTATGCTTGTATAATTCAGTAGATGTACAATGTGAACTTAAATCAGTTGAGTGTGAATGGATCGAGACCATGGTGAAGTGTCAGAGCAATTAGATAGACAATGAAATAACTGATTCCACATGGATATCGTTGGTAATTAATAATACAAACAAATGACCAGGATGGAAGAAAGTCTTAGGAAATCTTAGCAAGGAAAATTTTGGGGATAAAAGATTAAAAAATTGTTCAAAAAAATTAATACAACCATACAAGTAAAATATTATTATTATCATTATTATTTTTATCACGTGCTTTCACTGCACTACTGAGCACAGCTCTGTGTGCCTTGGGTATGTGCTGTGGTTTGTTGTGATGCTCTTATTGTTACTGTATTGAAAGTGTTTTACGTAGGATGTGTGCAGTGCCTAGTAGTACTATTTTCTGTATGTTATATATATTTGTTAGTCCTGGTGTGTTTGCTATGTATTAGTCTGAATATTTTTTATCATCCCTAATCCGCCTATTATGAAAAGAATTGTTTCCGTTTTTAGACTCCACATTTGAGTTACCTCTGTTTCCAGGTCTTTGTAGTTTGAAAGTTTCTCCATTTCTTTTAGAGAAACATTCTTATCTCTTGGTATTGATACATCAATTAGAAAGCATTTTTTTCTTGATGATCTCTGACAACTATAACTGGCCTACAGACCTTAATTTCTCTATCTGCATGTATTGGCATTATTATTATTATTATTATTAAGTAGTAATAGATATCTAAATACTCAGAGATAACAAAAGGTTATCAATATTTACCTTTCTGTAAATGTCATCATTTTCTGAGAAGTCACCAGCAAATCTTGGAATTACATGAACGTGAACATGCTACAACAAATTTAACATATAAGTATAAATAATTTTTTTAGACATGAAAAAAACACATTGAACAATGCAGATAAACCAGATTTAACCATTTTTCACATTCAGATTACTCTGTCCAGTGTAATGCTTATACATTTACATTGTTTATGAATTAATTACGCATTATCTCATAGCTTCGAATTTCAATGATGCAGTTGTTTATTTTTAGAACGACACTGTAGGATAAGTCTGAGAGGCCAGATCTGGCTGGTTTTATCATAGAACGGGCAGAAAGTTTAGGCTGGATATAGTTTGTTTAAATGCTAAAGGGTCAATGAAAAAATATATAATTATTTTCATTTTTTCAACCAGTAAAAAAAATTGCCCATAAACTATAAAAGCATATTGGAATGAGACAGATCATCATTTAATGTCCACTTTTTCATGTCTGCACAGATCAGACAGAATTTGCTAAGATAGACTTTCTATGGCCAGCTGCCCTTCTTGTCACTAACCCTCACCTGTTTACATGCAACGTAGTATATCCTCTGGCCAGACATGTTTTTTTACAGAAGACTTAATCACTTATATCTCACAGTAATGCTCATTTACAACCATTATATGATGTCAAGACACGGGTACACATATACATCTAATTGCCGGCTCCTGTCCAACCCATGCCAGCATAGAAAGTGGATGTTAAATGAGGATAATGATATATATATATATATATATAATATATATATATATATATATATATATTTATTTATTTATATATATATATATATTTATTTATATATATATATATTCTTTTACTTGTTTCAGTAATTTGACTGTGACCATGCTGGAGCACTGCCTTCAGTCAAGCAAATCGACCCCAGGACTTATTCTTTGTAAGCCTAGAACTTATTCTATTGGTCTCTTTTGCCGAACCACTAAGTTACAGGGATGTAAACATACCAGCATCGGTTGTCAAGCGATGTTGGGGGGGGACAAACACAGACACACAAACATACACACACATACACACACATACATATATACGACAGGCTTCTTTCAGTTTGTCTACCAAATCCACTCACAAGGCTTTGGTCAGCCTGGGGCTATAGTAGAAGGTGGACTGAACGCAGTGGACTGAACCCGGAACCATGTGGTTGGTAAGCAAGCTACTTACCACATAGCCACATATATATGTGTAAAGATGTTGCTTAAGTATAGCAATACTAATAACATGGTATTGGTACTCAATATACATATGCTTCACTATAAAGCATTAGTTACATATAAGAGCATACTAAGAAATTACATAAATAGCAAGTAAAAAACAGGAATTATGCAACCAACTTCATTAGCTTACAGTTGTTTCTGCTATAAGATGCAGTGCGCTCAGAGAGGAGTGCACATGCCTCACCTTATAGTAGAAATAGATGTAAGTTAATGACATCAATTACATAATTCTTGTTATCTCGTCATTTATTTAATTTATTATTACATTCGCTCCCCCTCTCTCTCTCTTTCACATATACACAATGGGTTTCTTTTAGATTCCGTCTACCAAAACCACTAACAAACTTTAGGTTGGCCCAGGGTTTTAGGAGAAGATACTGTGCAGCAATACTCAACCAGAAACTATTTGGTTGAGAAGCATGTTTCTTAACCACATAGCTATGCTTGCACATGGAGTGCAAAATTTATAATGCAAGTTCCTGAACAAGGCACTTTTCTTTAAAAATCCTTGTTGCTTAGTACTACCTTGGCTCTGACTGATCAGACCATCAAAGGCATTCCAGCATCCACTGTTTAGATACCATCCTTATTACCAACCACTTTATAGTATATACTGGATGCATTTTATTGTGCTACCGACACCAGAGAGCTTGTATGATAGAATCCACTTGATGAGATATGTTAAATAAAAATAAAAGATTTGAAAACCAATTACTCTTACCTTAACACTTTGTCCTGCTTCTAGGCCATCTTGAATAGCAAAAGTCAGAGAAGTTCCATTAAAATGTTTCTTGACTACATCACCGACTTTGCGTGCTGTACACCATAAATCAGATGTATGTTCATCGCTTACCTCAGAGAAACTAGAAACAACTGGTTTTGGACAAATTAAAACATCTTCAGTAAAAGTTAAGAAAATAACTGGAACCATCTTACAAAACAATAACTCTGAGCACCTTTTCAAACTCCACCTGTCTAACACCCATGGACATGTTTACAAAGTCAGAAAACAGCACAGCTCCCATGACATTCGGTAATATTTTTTCACGCTAAGAGTTGCTGAAGCATGGAACAAACTGCCAGCATCAGTTGTTAGTTGTCGGAGCACTGCATCCTTCAAAACTTCCATGCTTCCTGAGATTCGCCAACACTACACCTGATTTTCTCCCCTCCATACACTCGCAAGCATGTATCTGACTCACACTGTTCACTTCCCAGACATTTGTACATTACTGCATATGCTTTATACACACATTTGACAAGTTGTGGTGCACCTGAGCACTGTATACAATAATTTCATTATTATTTTTATTGGAACAGAAATTAAAGCAGGTTGGCCATACACCAGCTAGATGTATGAGAAGTAGAGGTTTCATAGCAAAGGAACTGGTTCACATGTCATCAGGGAATGTCCACACACTGATGGACCTGTGAGACACCTGTCTAGGGGATAGCGGTATCAACTCTCCTTCAAGTCCTGTATGCTCTCCATGGCCCTTGACAAGTATTGCCATCCTGAGCTGAGCCGAGCATAGTGGCGACTAAGGGTAACTCTGTACTCCGCTTGTCTTTCGCAGGACTAAATCATAAAAAATTTGTAGTGGTTACAATAACAAGATAAAAGAAAATAGATAAGCAATTATAATAAAAATACAATAAAGGATACGTCCGGGTAATACAGGCTTGATGTTGACAAATGCAAAAGAGAATGGTGTATTAAGAAATACTTGTGATGAAGGAATATCAATGTGACCAAATTTATATGTTTCCTGTTCATCTACAGTGGTATTTTCTAGTGAAAAACAAAAGATAAAACTTAAGATTATTTCAATCAACTAATGACAAACAACGTAATTTACCACGAAAATCTAGCCATTTCTGCCATTTCATTAATTTGTCCTAACATCATAACAACCTCTGTTATACAAGACATTTATTATATTTTAGCTTTTACTTGTTTCATCCATTGGACTGTGGCCATGCTGGGGCACCACCTTGAAAGGCTTTAGTCAAACAAATTGATCCTAGGACATATTTTAAACTTGGTACTCATGCTGTTTGTCTTTTTGCTGAAACACTAAGTTACAAGAATATAAACAAACCAACATCGGTTCTCAAATGCTAGGAATGAATGACAAACAGACACACACACACACAATAGGCTTTCACACAGTTTCCATCTCCCAAAACTTACAAATCATTGGTTAAGTCAGGATTATAGTAGAAGACACTTGCCCAAGGTCCCATGTTGTGGAAATGAATCTGATACAACACAGTCGCAAAGCAAGCTTCTTCATTACACAGCCATGCCTGCATTCAGGGACACTTTATTTTTGCAATTTTATGGCCATTTCCTACCCTGGCTTGGATAGGGATACAAACCCAAACATTTCCATGAAACAAATTTTTGAAATCTTTTTTTTTTCCCTTTTTTATCAAAACTAAATGCATTTACTGTGATCAAAAAGTTGTTTAAACTGAAGCACATTGAATGAGGTGCCATAGCAAGCAAGACAACAGTTACAAAAATTTGAAGATACAATACTGACACAAAATTGCACTCTATTGTTTTTTATGATTTTGGACAGGCCACATTATTCTATGTACTTCATCATCATTTAACATCCATTTTCCATGCTGACATGTGTTGGATGGTTTGACAGGAGCCAAGAAGCCAACAGACTGTACCAAGCCCCAGATGTCTGCTTTGGTATGGTTTCTACAGCTGGATGCTGTTCCTTATGCAAACCTCTTTGCAAAGTATAGTGGGTGTTTTTTTTATGGCACCAGCACTAGCAAGATCACCACAAGACAAGACACCCCACTCAACTGAAGGTGCGATGGGTGTTTAGTTTTGAGGGAGGTAGCTTTTTCTAGGTGATGAGGGGTTAGAGTTCGTTAGAAAGACAGAAACAGGTGTCTTGCAGTAGAATAGATACATGGCTACTCCAGTTGGAAAAACAGAGAAGATGATGAAGGGGTGTCAGGGCATACCCTCTATACATATTTAGCTGCTAGGAACAGGTACCAGATCATACAGTAAAGTTACCTGTGAATGTTACCTATCCACAAGATTTATTTTCTTCATCCCTTGCATGCCATACAACTGAAGGCAAGCACTGTCTTACATTGTGGAAAAAATAAGAAAAGTTAGAAAGAAAACAAAATATGAGGTACATGTTGTCATTATCGCTGCAGCAGTGTTGGAAATTGTACACTGGTTAAGCTTACAGTTGTAATTCTATCTATACTATGGCCCAGGTTGTGAGATTATCAATCAAATCAACACTAGGGTAGTTGTTTAATCTACCCTGATTGAATATAGAGTAATCCCTCGCCATATTGCAGTTCACCTATCGTGCAATTAGTACATCATGGATTTTTCTGGCTAATATATGTAAATTTATATCGCAGACTCCTCAGTATATCTGGGTTTCTGTGGCTGATAGGTATTTATATTTTAATAGATTTTAATTATTTCTGTGGGAGGTTTTGGAACGTAACACCTGTGATAGTTAAAGGATTACTGTATAACACTAGGATTGTCCTTGAGTAGTTGTTCTAGTGTCAATGTTGGTATACACTCACTGTGGTGCAAGGAAGGTCAAGGGTCAAGATGTGAGAGAAGCCTAAGAAAAGAAAGGCATGTAGAGAGAAAGAGAGATTAGAAAAGGTAGAAGGAAAAGATGAGAGAGACAGAAGAGAGGAAAAAGATAAAGAGGAGAAAATATAAGTAGAGAGAGGGGAAGCAATCAAGAAACAAGAGATATTTTTTTTGCTCTAGGCACAAGGCCTGAAATTTTTGTGGGGTGGGGGGCAGTCGATTAGATCAACTCCAGTATACAACTAGTACTTAATCTATCAACCCTGAAAGGATGAAAGGCAAAGTTGACCTCAGTGGAATTTGAACTCAGAACATAACAACAGACGAAATACCACTAAGCGTTTCGCCTCGCATGCTAACGTTTCTGCCAGCTCACTGCCTTAAGAAACAAGAGATATTAACAATCATCATCAAAATCTTCATCATTTTATCATCCACTTCTCCATGTTCACATGGGAAGACAGAATTTATTGTGGCAGATTTTCTACAGACGGATGCCCTTCCTGTCACTAACCCTTACCTGCTTCCAACAAAGGTAATATTTGGCCCTGAACAGACAGGCTTCCATTGAAGATTGGAAACAAAGGATGTTGCTTGTCTGATATTGATGCTCATGTATAACTATTACGTGACACCAAGGCAAGAAGACACAATTATACACACCACACATACATATAGATACACATCATGGGTTTCTTTCAGTTTCCGTCTACCAAATCCACTCACAAAGCTTTAGTTGGCACAAGACTATAATAGAAGACATTTGCCAAAGGTGCTTTGCAGTGGGACAGAACCCAAGACCATATGATTGGGAAGAAGCTTCTTAACCACATAGCTACCCTGATGAGATTGGTGCCTTTTACCACATTATTCTTCCTCTCAGATTTATTTTAATGCATCTATTGAAACATATGTAGGTAATATGGTGATATAAATGATTTAAACAACATCTTGAGTATTTGTCTGCATTTTCCATTATTCTTATGTTCTCCAAAACACGTCTCACTTCTCCCCAGAATTAACTCCCACGCAAGTGTGATTACTAATTCCTTAGGCACTTATGTGACATTTGGCTACCTTGTAATTGTTCCTCTGGATCTTTCCTTGTAAATTGAACATTTATATATATATATATATATATATATATATACACACACACACACATATAATCACCATCACCATTTAACGTCAATTTTCCATACTGGCACGGGTTGGACAGTTTGACAGGAGTTGGTGAGGCCAGGGACTGCACAAGGTTCCATTGTCTGTTCTGGCATGGCTTCTATGGTTGGAGATATATATATATATATATATAATTATTAATATTATTTGAGGAAATATTATTCCTAACTTACAGGGAAAAATTCAATTTAGAAATATTAAATCAAATTTCACAAAATATAATATAATATATATATATATAAATTAGAAAAACCACCTTTTATCAATTCAAAACGAACAATTAAATTACACCATCCAGAAAATTACATATAATAGAAATATTAAAATTAAAATAACAATAATATACCGATGATTAAGTAAATTGCAAAATAATAATAAAAACGTATATATTTGGTTTTATTATTATTTTGCAATTTACTTAATCATCGGTATATTATTGTTATTTTAATATTTCTATTATATGTAATTTTCTGGATGGTGTAATTTAATTGTTCATTTTGAATTGATAAAAGGTGGTTTTCCAAATTTATATATATATAAATACACAAACACAAACTTCTTTCAGTTTCCATCTCCCAAATCAACTTTGGTCAGCCCAAAGTTATAATAAAAGACATTTTCCCAAGGTTCCACAGACTGGGACTGAACCTGAAACTATGCACCCAGTACAATCTGCAGAGGGGTTGGTGTTAGAATGGCTTCCAGCAGTAGAAACTATGTTGAAATAGAATATACAAGATGTGGTCCTCTGGCCTATTTAGGAGTGCATTTATCATCATCATCATCGTTTAATGTCCATTTTCTATGTTGGCATGGGTTGGACAGTTTGACTGAGGTCTGGAGAGCCAGCGGCTGCACTAGGCTCCAAGACTGTGATAACCCATCCAACCATGCCATGCCACCACAGAAAGCAGACATAAAATGATGACGATTAGTGATGACAGTAATGGAACAATGAGACAGAACCGTTCCACAGACAATTTGGCAAAGTTAAAAATTCTTACCAGTTGAGAAAGAATATATTTGATTGTAGAGGTCATTACGTCTGTGGTGCCAGACAGGCATCTCTAACCGGACATCATGTAATAAATCCATATTGATTTCTGCTGTACACAACCCTATTCCTTTACTACATTCAGCAATAACGGTTCCCCATGGATCAATTACCTGTTGAAAATATGGAGATGTACAAAAATATCACATGACAGTAAGTGCAGAGAAAAATAGGCTTTGTGATAAAAAAATGATGAAGTTATGGAATCCTGCCCTCCATACGCATGCACACATGCATATCATGACCCATATATTGTTCACTTTCCTGATATTTGGACATAATTCTATGTACTGTACATACACCTTTGATAAATTGTAGTGCACCTGAGCACTATACACAATAATTTAGTTATTTTGTAGTTTATGAAAGATAAAATGAGTAATATATATTTCTTTACTACCCACAAGGGGCTACACTTAATTTATCGACCCCGAAAGGATGAAAGGCAAAGTCGACCTCAGCAGAATTTGAACTCAGAACGTAACGGCAGACGAAATACGGATACGCCCGGTGTGCTAACATTTCTGCCAGCTCGCCGCCTGAGTAATATAGGTGGTATGAAGCAGAGAGATGACTGGAACAGGTGGGTTCAAACAGAAGTGGAATGCAGTTCACAAGTCAGTGATGCAGAACAGTGAAAACAGAAGTGGGATGGGTGGGTGCATAATATAAGAAAGTTTTCTTTTTTTTTCTTTTTGTCCACTATACCTATTTCTTTATTACCCACAAGAAGCTAAACACAGAGGGGACAAACAAGGACAGACAAACGGATTAAGTCGATTATATCGAACCCAGTGTGTAACTGGTACTTATTTAATCGACCCCGAAAGGATGAAAGGCAAAGTCGACCTCGGTGGAATTTGAACTCAGAACGTAGCAGCAGACAAAATACCGCAAAGCATTTCGCCTGGTACGCTAACGTTTCTGCCAGCTCGCTGCCTTTTTTGTGCACCATACCACTAAAGGTTGATGAATCAGTTAACTAGATGGATTCCTTTTGAATATCTGACACCTTTCAATATATTAACAATAGGATACAATTAATCAAAACTGTGCCCTCCCAATTCTATCTGTACTAGTCTCACCAAAGACATTTTCTAGACAAAGCTAAGAAATAGTTTGTTTTAAAAGAGTGAAACTCAAGTTGATAAAGCTACAAATTATCATCAACGTCATCATCTGGTCTAACTTGCTCAACCATTTTTAACGCATGCATGCTATCCATCTCATCATCATCATTGTTTAACATCTGAGGACTGGCGAAGCAGATGGTTGCACCCGACTCCAATCGGATCTGGCAGAGTTTCTACAGCTGGATGCCCTTCCTAATGCCAACCACTCCGAGAGTGTAGTGGGTGCTTTTATGTCCCACTGGCACAAGGGCCAGTCAGGCAGTACTAGCAATGGCCATGCTCAAATGGTACTTTTTATGTGCTACCTGCAAGGGAGGTCTCTGGAGAGGCATCTAGTGTTTATAGTGAGTTGACCTACATAGGTTGTGTTCAGATAACCTGCTCAAGTATGGCCATGCTTGACATCCATAGCAGTAGATCACTTGCCAGCAATGTCCTGCAAAGTGCAAGTGCCTTCCCCTTATAATGATGGAAATAGGCAGAATGTCTTCATACAAAAAGCTATAAGTAATAGCATGTAAATATAGGGCTTGTTTCAGTCATTTGACTGCGGCCATGCTGGAGCACCACCTTTAGTTGAGCAAATCGACCCCAGGACTTATTCTTTGTAAGCCTAGTACTTATTCTATCAGTCACTTTTGCCGAACCACTAAGTTACGAGGCCATAAACACACCAGCATCGGTTGTCAAGTATTGTTGGGGGGACAAACACAGATAGACATATATATACATATATACGACAGGCTTCTTTCAGTTTCCGTCTACCAAATTCATTCACAAGTCTTTGGTCGGCCCGAGGCTATAGTAAAAGACACTTGCCCAAGGTACCATGCAGTGGAACTGAACCCGGAACCATGTGGTTGGTAAGCAAGCTACTTACCACACAGCCACAAAATGTTGAAGGCTACTTGTAAATATAACAGATATTCTAGCATGGGCAGCTTTATTTCTTTTTATCAAAAAGGATTTTTAACCCAATATTTAAACACTGTTATTTATAGATTTATCTACTTCAAATTCCACCATTAAAAATGAATTATTTCATGTCTCTTGAAGTTTCTAAATTCTTATGATGTAAACAATGTGTGTGTGTTGTAAATAAGTGAGTAGTATGATATAGAAAAAAATAACCAGATCAAGGAATTACTGCAGTGTTTTAATATTTCTTTATCCCTTTTAAAATAATATTGCCCAAGATATTTTCTGATCTGTGACAAAATGTCCTTAACAAATCAGCCATTTCACTAAGAGATGGTGCCACATAAAAAAAAAACATCCATGCTGGTGCCACATAAAAAAGCACACATGCTGGTGCCACATAAAAAGCACCCATGCTGGTGACACATAAAAAGCACCCATGCTGGTGCCACATAAAAAGCACCCATGCTGGTGCCACGTATAAAGCACCCATGCTGGGGTCACGTATAAAACATCCAAGCTGGTGTCATGTAAAAAGCACCTGTATTGGCGGCACGTAAAAAGCATCCAATTTACTCTATAAAGTAGTTGATGTTAGGAGGGGCATCCAGTCATAGAACCCTTGCCAAAACAGACAGCTGGAACCTGGTGCGGCTTTCCATGTAGCCAGCTACTGTAAAACCACCAGTATGGAAAACACCTTAAATGATGATGATGGTGATACAAAATACAAAATGATGGTATATGACTAATTATAGAAATACTTTTTTTTTGCATCTTTTTCTCACCATTGCATGTCCATATGATGAGCGTTTCTTATTATGTCGGCCAACTTGTGCAGCTGCTATAACATAACACTGGCTTTCAATGGCACGGCTCCGAAGTAATGACTGGAAATATAAGCAAACATATTACAGAATACAGTATGTAGATATATATTCAGACACACACATACAGGATGCAGCAGAAAAATCTGCTGACTCTGGGAAAAGTTTTTTGCTCCATACTCTGAATACACACACACACAGCAATAAAAAATAATTTAAAATACAAAATTTCTGAAAGTGGAAGGCAAGAACAAGAATAATGTATTGTCTGCAATGTAATCCACCTCCTAGCATATAACCACCTCCCTCAATAGTGCACCCCAGCTGTCAAGGGGTCTTAATCTTGCAAGCTGCAAAGTGACCTCACTAGTGCTGGTGCCACAAAAAAAAATGCATCAAGCACACTCTGTAAAGTGGTCGACATTATGAAGAGCAACTGTGAGGGTGGAGGAACCAGATGGCTAGAGAGTGGAGGAACCAGATGGCTAGAGGCTGGAGGAACCAGATGGCTAGAGGCTGGAGGAACCAAATGGCTAGAGGCTGGAGGAACCAGATGGCTAGAGGCTGGAGGAACCAGATGGCTTGAGGGTGGAGGAACCAGATGGTTAGAGGGTGGAGGAACCAGATGGTTAGAGGGTGGAGGAACCAGATGGCTAGAGGGTGGAGGAACCAGATGGCTAGAGGGTGGAGGAACCAGATGGCTAGAGGGTGGAGGAACCAGATGGCTAGAGGGTGGAGGAACCAGATGGCTAGAGGGTGGAGGAACCAGGTGGCTAGAGGCTGGAGGAACCAGATGGCTAGATAATGAACAGCCATAGAAACCAAGTGAAGCAAACACTGGAGCATGATGCAGTAGTCAGACCCACCAGATGTTGTCAAAACATACAAATCATGCCAACATGGAAGACGGGTGTTAAACGAGAGCATAAAATCTTAGGTAAGGAGAGTTAAATGCTGAAAAACAAAAACTCAGCCCCTCAGCAATATACAAAATTTAAGATCCAAGTAAATTGAGCCTGACATGTTCAGTTATTGATTCTCATTACAGTCACTTGTTTCAGTTTTGGTTGTACTAAGATCAGATATATTTTTTCTTTTGTCTTTTGGCTGATACAACTTCATTGTTACAAATTACAATGAGTCTCTCCAACAACAACAACAAAAAACTGAAGGACACCTGTTTTTCAGTGAATAACTCTATTCTTTGATATAATGTTGAATTATTTCAGTAGTTTTGGGGAGGAACTGAATAGAGCTGTGCAAGACAAGAAATAGTTATTTATTAATGAGATTGCTGATGTGGTTGAGTTCACTTCACAACATTTATCCCTTTACAAGTGTCTTCTACTACAGGCACAGGTGAACCCAAAACTTATGAATGGAACTGAATAGACAGAATCAGTATGGAAGCCTACTGAGTAGAGTGCACCTGTCCTTGAGTAGCAGGTATAAGCTTTTGTCTTACTTAATATCACACCTTGGGGCTTGTGTGTTTTTAGTGAAGTCCACTCTGTTGCAGGCATTCAGACAAGGTCTCTTGTCTGAGGAAAACTCAATATTTTGATGAAGTTTCCTACTTTAGTAACCACAAGATAGGGCTCTATGCTTCTTTTCTCCCACCAGTCCCCAAAGTCCTACAAAAGTCCTCTCACTAAGCCACATTTTTAACTACTTTAATTTCACAGAAATTTTACAGAACAAAGCAGTGAATTACAGCACCTTGGCAATGTTTTCTACCTTCTTTAACCCTTTTGATACCAGTCCACCTACAAGCACACCTTTTTAAGTTATCTAAATAAATAAAAAAAACCCATAAACGTCGTCCTTTACAAGCCTAGCCAGGCTCATGGGTCCAGTTTCTCGGTTTCTGTGGCGTATGTGTTCCCCCCAGCTGGACGGGACACCAGTCCATCACAGCGTTACTCAAGAAACAGGAAGAGAGAGTGAGAGAAAGTTGTGGCGAAAGAGTACAGTAGGGGTCACCACCACCCCCTGCTGGAGCCTCATGGAGCTTTTTTAGGTGTTTTCGCTCAATAAACACACACAACGCCCGGTCTGGGAATTGAAATTGCAATCCTCTGACTGCAAGTCCCCTGCCCTAACCACCAGGCCATTGCGTCTCCATCTAAATTAAAATCATCCTTAAAAAATTTATGTTCCAAACAACAGATTAATAATGACAAAGTTATTTTACTAAATTCTTCATTATTTTCAAAATGAATTGAAACAAAGGCTGTATATTCTAAGAGAAATAATGTAAGAAAAGGGTTAATGATACTTACTTCCCAGTGAGCAATACCAGTTGGTTCCATGAAAGCAGAAGGATAAGTTAATAATTCTGCACCTTGTCTGGCCAAAATCAAAGCTAATTCTGGGAAACGTAAATCATAACACTCAAAAGAATCAAGGAAAAATATGATTAGAATTAGTTTAGTGTCTTGAGGTTCATCATCATCCTTTAACCTGTTAGCATTTAAAATGGCCATATCCAGCCCAAATATTTATTCTACCAATTTTATGTTCAAGCTGGTCAAATTTGGCTTCTCATACACACCCTACAAGGTCATTCTGAAAATAAACACTCACACATTGAAATCTTTAAACTACAAGATAATGCATAATTACTTCAAAACATCATCATCATCATCGTTTAACATCCGCCTTCCATGCTAGCATGGGTTAGACGATTTGACTGAGGACTGGCGAACCAGATGGCCGCACCAGGCTCCAATCTGATCTGGCAGAATTTCTACAGCTGGATGCCCTTACTAATGCCAACCACTCTGAGAGTGTAGTGGGTGCTTTTTACGTGCCACCAGCACAGGGCCAGTCAGGCGGTACTGGCAATGACCTCGCTCAAATCTCTTTCCACATGCCACCGGCACAGGTGCCAGTAAGGTGACGTTGGTAATGATCATGCTCGAATGGTGCCCTTTTATGTGCCACCAGCACGGAACCAGTTGGCTGCTCTGGCAATGATCACGCTCGGATGGTGCTCTTGGCACCCTACTAGCACAGGCACAAGTGCCAGTAAGGCGACGCTGGTAACGATCACATTCGAATGGTGCCCTTTTGGTGCTCAATGTGAATAAATAAGCATTGCATTTGATAAAGTAAGTCCACTTTCCATTTTGGCCTGGGTTGGACGGTTTGACAGAATCAGGAGAGCAACAGGGCTGCATCAAGCTTCGACGTCAGTTTTGGAACGGTTTCTATGGCTGGATATTGTTCCTAATGCCAACCACTTTACAGTGGGTACTGTGTGTGTTTGCTCAAGCACTGATACTTTCAACAGAATCAAGAAATCACGAATTTTATTATTTTTATTTTTATCTATGCTAGCAGTATCGCCCGGTGTTGCTCAGGTTTGTTTCGACCCTTTAAAATTGGAATTTTTGAAAAGTAAAAATTTTGCATTATGTAGCTTGTTATTCTCTTTAAGTGAACATATTTCTGGTTGAAATACACCGAAAAATGGCGACACAGCAGTTAAAAAATCGTAAAAAATAGGGATTTTCATAGAAAAAAAGCATCTTTTTGATGTAAATAATTTTTGGTGTTAACATGATCCGATTTGAATTTTTTCTTCTACGGAAGGAAGAGCAAGCCTTCTTCTATCATACTCTCAATTTTGGTCAACTTCGCCGCAGGGTCTCAGAGGAGATAGTGTTAGTTGAAGGCTACCAGACCTGCCATACACAGACAACTTCAGCTTTATATATAGAGAGATTAGTATAGGTGAGGTGGGTTTGTACATGTGTACATTTGAACACTGCTAGAATAACTGTATTTACTCCACCTACCACACTAACCACTCAGCACATAGCAACACTGCTTCTAAGGCAACAAGTATTTGTTATTATGTATTTACCTAGTGATTCATTACTACTTCGGCCAGTACAGTGAAAGCTATCACAAGGTTCTAATAAGGTTACACTATATATATCCAGAGTTGTCTCCCATACTTGCTGAAAGAATCGAAACATTAGTTCTTGTATTTTCCCTTGCTAAATATAGTTTTTTTTAGTTCAGCTTTTTAATGGAAGATTATAAATGATGCTATTTGTACGGCATAGACACATGTTGAAAACTATTGCACAGTGTATAGGCGTAGGAGTGGCTGTGCGGTAAGTAGCTTGCTTACCAACCACATGGTTCCAGGTTCAGTCCCAATGTGTGGCACTTTGGGCAAGTGTCGTCTTCTATGGCCTTGGAGCGACCAAAGCCTTGTGATTGGATTTGGTAGACGGAAACTTAAAGAAGCCCGTCGTATATATGTATATATATGTATGTGTGTGTGTGTTTATATGTCTATGTTTGTCCCCCAACATTGTGTGTCCGTGTTTGTACCTACAACATCGTTTGACAACCGATGCTGGTGTGTTTACGTCCCCGTAACTTAACGGTTCGGCAAAAGAGACCGACAGAATAAGTACTAGGATTACAAAGAGTAAGTCCTGGGATCGATTTGCTCAACTAAAGGCGGTGCTCCAGCATGGACACAGTCAAATGACTGAAACAAGTAAAAGAGAGTGTCAAAACAAAATGACTAACACACACATATGCGCACACATCTACATGTATGATGGACCTTTCTGCTTCTACAAATCAAATCCACTCACAAAGTGTTCGTCAGCCCAAACCTATTGTAGAAGTCACTGACCCAAGGTGTTGCACAGTAGGACTAAACCAGAAACCACTATGCATGCTGTATTCATGCGTCTGTTACATGTGTGCATGTGCATGCACAGGTACGTGCATGTGTGAAAGCATATGTGAACACTGCTTGGATAGCAATATACTTTATGTCCTATACAAGTCACAAGAAATGCAGTTTGTCAGTTCAGTATACAATGACATGTGGAACAAAAGTACAGGGTGGAGCAAATATCACAAAGGGGTCTGAAATAATTTGTTTCTGAGTGTGTTTATATGAGTACACATATTGCCCAACATATATCACAGAACCTCTCAAAACTAGAGACCATTAATTATTACCCAAGTGTAATAAGATTATCCATGAAGTCAAATCAAGCATTATCAATATATGCAATCACCATGAACCAAAAAACATGTTCAACCTAATGAGTGTGAAGGAACACTAGCATACAAAACATACATTCCCATCAGCAGCTGCCTGACAGATATCATTATACTTTCAACAGCAAAAGGATACAATCCCTAAGCCAACTTTTCCAACAGGTGTCACTACAGGGGGTTTAATACATTTGCCAGGTGTTGTATAATCACTCTCATGTAGACGCAAGCCTTTGATGTCAGCATCAAACATATGGATTTTTTCATAGGTTGTAACAACATGGCCATCACTGTTGATAATAATATGTGTATTTTTCACAAATTGGTCCGTGTTCTGAAAGTAAAAATGATAAATCTGATAATGTCAAGTTTGTCTTCGTTTCTACAAAACAGCAAAAAGGAATATGAAATAGAAAGGAACTGATTGTAATAAATGGCAAACTCAAGTAAAAAGAAAACAATTGGCTGTGTGGTAAGTAGCTTGCTTACCAACCACATGGTTTCGGGTTCAGTTCCACTGCGTGGCACCTTGGGCAAGTGTCTTCTACTATAGCCTTGGGCCGACTAAAGCCTTGTGAGTGGATTTGGTAGACGAAAACTGAAAGAAGCCCATCGTGTATATGTATATATACATGTGTGTGTGTTTGTGTATATGTTTGTGTGTCTGTGTTTGTCCCCGCAACATTGCTTGACAACTGATGCTGGTATGTTTACATCCCCGTAACTTAATGGTTCAGCAAAACAGAGTGATAGAATAAGTACTAGGCTTACAAAGAATAAGGCTTGGGGTCGATTTGCTCCAGCATGGCCACAGTCAAATGACTGAAACAAGTAAAAGAGAGTATGAAGAAAGCTTATCAAGTCATGCCAAAACCATGAACAGTTGTAGTCGCTATGACTGACTGCAAATAATTATTATTACTGTTATCACATAGTCAGGGAGAACAAATGACCCATTACTGGTTCTTTAAAACTGGTGGCCACGAAGAAGGTATCCTCAAACCAGAGACTTAGGCATAGTGCTTTCAATAGAGCAAACTATTACCAGATAGGATTGGATCCTGATGCAGCCTTCAGTCAAACCGTCCAACCCATGCCAGCATGGAAAGCGGATGTTAAACAACGATGATGATGATGAAACTCTGCTCAAGACACCCAAAGACCAGGTGATGGTGGTAAACAGAGCACACAGGCCATAATGGGATTTGAACTCAGAACCAAGAGAGGTACCGCAAGGCACCTACCTCAAGAATTCCACCATTCCACTACCCTAGACTGGTACTTCACTTACTGACTCCTAATCGGATGAAAGGCAAAGTTGACCTCTTCAGCATTTGAACATAGAATGCAAGGAACCAGAATACAAATCATTCCATCCAATGTCCTAACCGTTCTGAGTGACTTAGTTCCAACTTAGAATCCATCCATGCAATGCCTACCTGCATGCATACATACCATAATGCATATTTTCATTTGCACATGCATGTATGCTTGTGTACATGGAGTATGTTTTCATTCATACATACATGCATACATAATGTATGCATATATGTATTCATTCATTCTGTCTCTCTCTCTTTCACTCTCAGGAAATTAACAAAATCTAAAACCCAATGACAGATTGATTACTTTAATGAAGCCGTTTACTCTTTTACTTGTTTCCGTCATTTGACTGTGACCATGCTGGATGATCACCTCTAGTCGAGCAAGTCAACGTCAGGACTTATTCTTAGTAAGCCTACTACTTATCCTATTGGTCTTTCGCCAAACTACTAAGTTACACGGACATAAACACACCAGCATTGGTTGTCAAGCGATGTTGTGGGGTGGGACAAACACAGACACACAAACATACACACACACACACATATACAGTCATACATATATACCACGGGCTTCTATCAGTTTCCATCTACCAAATCCACTCACAAGGCTTTGGTCGGCCTGAGGCTATAGTAGAAGACACTTGCCCAGGGTGCCATGCAGTGGGACTGAACTCGGAACCATGTGGTTCGTAAGCAAGCTACTTACCACAGCCACTCATGCAAAATTCTATTTAAATATCTAGTGATACCAGTACAGTAGGAACAAGATTACTGATGTTATGGTTTTGATTTCAAATCTCATAACAGTTTATCACATTTCAAACACCTAGCTGATCAGTTAATGTTCTGGCTTATTTACTTAAAGAATTGACAGTTTCTATCCTATTATAAGTGGCGGTGTGTGGCTTAGTGGTTAGGGTGATAGTACCATGATCGTAAGATTGTGGTTTCAATTCCTGGACCAGGCGACGCGTTATGTTCTTGAGCAAAACACTTCATTTCACGTTGCTCCAGTCCACTCAGCTGGCAAAAATGAGTAACGCTGCGATGGACTGGCGTCCGGTCCAGCTGGGGAACACATATGCCATAGAAACCAGGAAACTGCGCCCATGAGACTGGCTAGGCTTTAAAAGGGTGCATTTATTATTTATTTATCCTATTATAAAGGCACCTTTATAAAGACACATTAGCTAATTTAGTCAAAGAGCATTCTATGATACTGAAAACTAACAGCAGGTATGAACATTTTAACAAAAGTATAATTTTAATTTAAAAAAAGGAAACAGAAATAATGAGCAAATACATACGTACTTTTTGATGAAATCCACCCAATGACAACCATATTTGAAGTTCTTTAGCAATACCCTTGTATTTAGATACTAAATGACCATCAAGACTCTCAGATTGTTCCAAAGACTGCTTTATGGATTCTCCAATATAATCAAAACATTCTGGTAAAAATACCATCTGAAATATCAAGAAATATTAAATCAATCAATCAAAACTTATGTGGGTTAACGAGTTAGAAGGCTTTAGCAGGCTAAATATTTTGTCTTTCATCAGTTATTCTGAAAGTTCAGTATTTTAAAGTTCATACCTAGTTGTTAATCTACATATCATCATCATCATTCGATGTGCACTTTTTCCATGCTTGCATAGCTTGGAAGGAATTTGAGACAGGTACTCTTCCAGGTGCCAACACTCACCTGTTTCCAAAATGGGTAATATTTTCCCAAGGCTAGACGTTCTCATGGTGTACTGGAAATGAATGACACTGCTTGTATGACAGTGATACTCATTTACAATTACCACAAGACAAGGAAAGACACACACACACGCAAATACATACATACGTACATACGTACGTACATACATATGTACATACATACGTATGTGCCAGTGGCACATAAAAAGCACCCACTACACTCTTGGAGTGGTTGGCATTAGGCAGGGCATCCAGCTGTAGAAACCTTGCCAGATCAGACTGGAGCCTGGCGCAGCCTTCTGGCTTGCTAGTCCTCAGTCAAATTGTCCAACCCATGCTAGCATGGAAAGCAGACATTAAACAATGACAATGATGATGATGATAATAGCTTCTTACAGTCTCCATCAGCAAAATTCACTCACAAGGCATTAGTCAGTTTGGAGCTGTAGTAAAAGACACTTGCTTAAGGTGTCTCACAATGGGACTGAGCAACTAAACTCCAAACCATCTAGTTACCAAGTGAACTTCTCAACCACACAGCTATGCCTGCACATACTTTGTTCTTTAGCCATTAGGGAAGAAAAGCAACTGTGGTTTTAGGACAATGTCTATATTCAAATAGTTACATAATGCTTTCATACACCTACCTGTACTCCTTGAGATTTGGCCTTCTCAATAAGTGATCTGCAAACAGAAAAGTTCTCTTCTTTATCCGCAGACGATGTCAACTGGCACACAGCTATACGTGGGTGTTGTTTCCCAACTTTTTCCACAATGCTAGACATCTTGCGAAAATGATGTCTACACCCAGTTGAAGCAGCACGGACGACTAACCTGAAATGAAATAGATTCAGATGCAATATTATTTATATAATCAGTTGGTTGATTATAATTTTAATTAGGCAAACTTGCAAAGAATCAAAAATTAACAACTTCTGTTTTAGAATCACAATCCTCACTAATTCCAGGTTGCTGCTGACAAGATCATCATTATCTTAATACACATGCCATCCTTAATTTTATTCCTATCTTTTATCTTTTTCTTGTTTCAGTCACTATACAGTGGCCATGCTGGGGCACCGCCTAGAATGTTTTTGTCAAACAAATCAACCCCAGTAGTTATTTTTTAAGCCTGGTACTTATTCTATTGGTCTCTTTTGGCAAACCGCTAAGTTACAGGGACATAAACACACCAGTTGTCAAGTGGTGATGGACAAACACACACACACACACACACATATATATATATATAATATTATTAGTGAATTGAAGAAATGGAGTTGAACGAATATTGAACAGAAATCGTTTTATTGCATTCTACACGTGTTTCGAAAGGCACAATTTACCAAATTCCGATTGAATAAGGAGACCATATTGTGTCTTTCTCTTCAGGAAGAAATAGGAAATCCGTTGGAAAAAACAAAAACAGAACAGAGGCGGAGCAAAACAAATCGAACGAGGCTCCTAAGAGCCCATGGCCAAACTGTTTATCAATGTATGTTGAAAACTGGTGGTGGGTGCGTTGAAGGTTTTAACGGGTCAGGCAGCGGTCATTCCGGTGGGTGGGATCACAGGGTGCTTAGATGTTACACCCGGTTACACTACTTATATGAAAATAGCCCTTGGAAAGAAATTCTGAATAACTTTTATGAGAAATATGATTAACCATAGCAAGGGGAATTACTCCTGGGAGACGAATGGTGGTTTTGTCTTGACGACGGGGGGTTTCTTTGACAAGGCAGGCTTAGACGAACATACGCACACATAAAAAAATTTTTTCTGCCACCCGACGGATTTTATAGCAGTGACCATTGTGTAGGGCTGTTTACCAACTGATGGCCACGTGATCAAACGCACATACGAACACATAGAACAGTACACACACACATGTTTCTAAGTAGATTTTGTCTCGCCCCATATAATACACCTAATATTCTTTAAATAGTCAGAACTTTAGTCTCGGTCACAAAGAACATCTAAGCACCCTGTGATCCCACCCACCGGAATGACCGCTGCCTGACCCGTTAAAACCTTCAACGCACCCACCACCAGTTTTCAACATACATTGATAAACAGTTTGGCCATGGGCTCTTAGGAGCCTCGTTCGATTTGTTTTGCTCCGCCTCTGTTCTGTTTTTGTTTTTTCCAACAGATTTCCTATTTCTTCCTGAAGAGAAAGACACAATATGGTCTCCTTATTCAATCGGAATTTGGTAAATTGTGCCTTTCGAAACGCGTGTAGAATGCAATAAAACGATTTCTGTTCAATATTCGTTCAACTCCATTTCTTCAATTCACTAATAATATTAAAATTCAATTATCCGCACCAACGCACGGTTGCAACACCATATGGTTGTACCTCCAACTGTGCTGTCTTCTGCTGTGATTTTTGCTACCAAGGTATCGGTTAAACTTTTGATTAATCTGCAACAAGATTATTCATCTTTCTATTTCACAAAATATATATTATATATATATATATATATACACACACATATATACGACAGGCTTCTTTCAGTTTCCATCTACCAAATCCACTCACAAGCTCTGGTCGGCCCAAGGCTATAGTAGAAGACACTTGCCCAAGGTGCCACGCAGTGGGACTGAACCCGGAGCCATATGGTTGGTAAGCAAGCTACTTACCACACATTCCTAGAAGAGCAGCACCAACCGCCAGAAATTAACACTAAAGAAATTAACACTAAAGTACTATCTTATTTTAATAAATATATACTTAGTGTGTTTTTAAATGGCTTACAAACACCTTCCACGCTGCAATTGTTTTTGTTTCAGCACACAATCTCAGATCAGTCACTTGCTCCGCAAGTACAACACCATTATTTTAAATTTTGATGCATTTCTGATGTCTAAGAATGGATGTTTCTGTGTACGACTCTTTTCAAATTTAATTCTAGAGAACTGGAAAGGCAGATTTACCTTGTCTTGATTTACCCATTTTGCCCCGCCTAAATTTACATTTTATATGCTCAAAGAGAATATTGATAATTTTCTGAAATAGTGTTCTGAATAGATTATAGGTTTTACTGCATTTAGAGAAGATCTTTACTTTACTGATATAGTTTTGGCAAGGTAGTGGACATTATTAAAAAAATATTTTTTCTTCAAAGTCAAAAATGCAGAAAATATTACTCATTGTGTTCAACCAACTCTTACTGGAAACTGGAAAAGCAGACTTTTGGAAATAGGTGTTTGAATTTCCCCATTTTTGTCAGGGGTGCCCCTCATTTTTTTGTTATTATTTCATGCATTGCAAAACAATGAAGGGACACTGTTTTAAAAGAAAGAATTTTTAAAATCCATGTCTTGTAAATGTTGGTATCTCTACCCCTCTCTCTCTCTCACACACATGCATGCACACACACACGCACACTCATCATGTCTTTGGAACAGCAACAACCATAAAAATGATTTTTTTTCTTTTTTGTAACTTTCTGTCATTTTATCTTATTCTACATTCTGAAACTTATGTAACTCTCATTAAAAGAAAAAAAAAAAATCTTACCCCACTCTTCCCTCCTTCATTGTACTTTTCACAATGAAGGAAAAGTCATACACCGCAAGTAGATGTGTGAAAAATGAAATTTGAATTTTGAAAAAATGTATCTATAAAGCAACATTTTCAGTCATTTATTTAAACTTTCTCTGCTAACTCATCAAATTCCATTACTTGAAATAGCTGGGTTTTGAGATTTAAATTTAGTAATTTTCTAACATTTTAATTCTTGTGTATAAGGGGCCCACCAAACTTGGTTTAAATCCAGTCCTGATTGTGATGGTATGAATGTAATAATGGATAAGGCGGTGAGCTGGCAGAAACGTTAGCACAGCGGGTGAAATGCTTAGCGGTATTTCGTTTGCCATTACGTTCTGAGTTCAAATCCCGCTGAGGTCGACTTTGCCTTTCATCCTTTCGGGGTCAATAAATTAAGTACAAGTTACGCACTGGGGTCGATATAATCGACTTAATCTGTTAGTCTGTCCTTGTTCGTCCCCTCTGTGTTTAGCACCTTGAGGGTAGTAAAGAAATAGGTATGAATGTAATAATGGATGGCATTGAACTGAGTGAAAACAGTGGAAGATAGCCATGGAAGAGTACATGCCAAAAACGAAGACAAATAAAGAGTTTGAATAACAGGATTTCAGCTCCTTGGATGAAACGTTAAAGCAGGAGTTAGACCAACAGATGTGAAAATGATAATGACCATGATGGATTATGACAGGTTGACTGTATTTTCCTTTTGTAAGTAAAACAGAACAAGTGATAACATAGACATGACAACCAAAAGAAAAAAGAAACATGCCCTTGTACCTAGAAGTAATTAATATTAACTGAGGCATAGATATGACTCATCATTAATTTATCTCTACTTCACTTCACATGCCAAATACAAAATAGCATCAGGTTTTTTTTTAGTCTTTTGTTTCTAGTTGTTGATTTTAATTTTTTTTTTTGATAAGATAGTTGCTGTGAATTTCTTTTATGAGTTCTTCCTTTTGTCTTTTCTTATTATCATTTCTATTTCAACAAACTTTCCATTACATAAATTAAGCAGTTACATGACCCAGAATTTAGTTAATAGAATTTAGCACAGCAAGGTGGCAAGCTGGCAGAAACGTTAGGACGCCGGATGAAATGCTTAGCGGTATTTCGTCTGCCGCTATGTTCTGAGTACAAATTCCGTCGAGATCGACTTTGCTTTTCATCCTTTCGGGGTCAATAAATTAAGTACCAGTTATGCACTGGGGTTGATATAATCAACTTAATTCGTTTGTCCTCTCTGTGTTTAGCCCCTTGTGGGTAGTAAAGAAATAGGTATTTCGTCTGTCATTACGTTCCGAATTCAAAGTCTGCCAAAGTCGACTTTGCCTTTCATCCTTTCAGGGTCGATAAATTAAGTACCAGTTACGCACTGGGGTCGATGTAATCGACTTAATCCGTTTGTCTGTCCTTGTTTGACCTCTCCGTGTTTAGCCCCTTGTGGGCAATAAAGAAATATAAAGAAATAAGAATTAAGCACAGCAATAAAATTTGTCCTATTTTACAAATATTCATATACACGGCTATACGGTTAAAAAGTTCCCAGCTGTGTAGTTTTGGATTCAGCCCCACACAACACACTGGGCAAGTGTCTTAGATCCAGGCCGACCAAAACCTTGTAACTGGATTAGGTTGACAGAAACTTAGAAAACCCATCGTGTGTGTTTCCCTCATGTTCACTGGTTTGTAAACGATGGTCTCCTGTTGGTATCAAAGGATATCCAAGCGTCCTCACAGGTCTTTAACATGTTGCGCGATCTTTGTAAACAAAAGTATCCTTAACCCTTTAGTGTTTGCATTATTCTGCCAAAATTAATCCTTTTTTATTCACATTGCTTTGAACTAATCATGCATTATCTTGTAGCTATGAGATCGTGATGAGGTAGCTGTTAATTTTTAAAACGATATTGTAGGGCTGGTGTGAGAGACCAGATCTGGCCAGTTTGAACATAAAACAGGTAGAATACTTCTGGTCGGATATGGCCGGTTTACATGCTAAAGGGTTAAAAAGCTTTGTTTGTTTCCAGTTTCCTGCAAAAAATATGTCCAGGTTGTTAGCTTTCAACAAACTGAAAGATTATTATCTCACTTGGAGATATGTGGGGTTGGCAACAGAAAGGGCATCCAGTCATAGAAAAATTGCCTCAAGATACTCTTGCCTGATCCATGCAAGCATGGAAAAGTAGGCATTAAAACGATGATGATGATAGTGAGGCATGCACATAAAAAGCACCCTTCAAACTTTAGGCCTCACGGAGATAGTGACAAATGACCGAGACCTATAGCAATTTACCATGGTTGAGATCTGCCATGCCAAGTAAGATCACAGCTGTGGCCAATGCCAGTGATTTGTAACTGGCACCTGTGCTGGCAGCACATAGAAATCACTTGCTATACTCTTGGAGTGGTTGGCATTAGGAAGGACATCCAGCTGTAGAAACCACACCAAATCAGATTGGAACCTGGTGCAACTCCCCAGCTTGCCAGCTCCTGTCAAACCGTCCAACCCATGCCAGCATGGAAAACAGACGTTAAATGATGGTGATGTTTGTACATATAGAGTGTCTGCTTGTTGTTTGTTTTAGATCTAGAAACAAAAAATTGTTTAAAAATCGATTGTATAAGAGAAACAACATATGATTGTTTTGACGAATACAATCCCAGACAAAATGAAAAGCAAAGTTGACCTTAGCAACAATTGAGATGAGCAAAACTTAACATATCTCAGACATTTAGTGTCAGAATCTCTCCTGAGACTAATTAGGAAACAACATATGGTCAAGGTTTATTTTTAGCTTAGCTTTTTTTCAATATCAGAATAAGTTTTCAAAAATACACAAACATTATATTTCTGTTAGTCTGGTGACCCAAATATTAAGTTTTGTGCATTGTTTTAGTAAGCTAGAAAAAAAAAACTAAACTTGCAATTATGATAAGCTTCAGTGGTCTTTGGAACAATTGTTCATCAAAGCATTTAACAATCCTTATGATTGTTTTAAAATCCACTTTTCCATGTTTGCATGGGTTGGACGAAATTTGATGAGGAAGATTTTCTATGGCCTGATGCTCTTTTTGTTGCCAAACATCAGCCATTTCTGAGCAAAGTAATATTTCCCGTGATTGAACAGGTTTTCAACAAAGGCTGGAAACAAATGACACTACTTGTATAACGGTGACATTAGTTTACAACTATAGAGTGATGTAAAGACAAGGAGATGCGGACACATAAGCACATGCTAAGTGTGCATGTCCATGCATGCAGACAAGGCTGAGAACTTAGCTTTCCAACCACATGGATTCAAGTCCAACCCTACAGCGAGACACCTTGGACAAGGGTCTACTACTATAGCCCTGGACTGACCAAAGCTGTCTCAGTAGATTTGGTAGGCAGAAACTGAAGCCCATTGTATGTACGCATGTGTAAGCAGGCATGTATGTATAAAAATTTTTTTAAATGAATTTCTGGTCTTCTCAACTTCTGCTGTGCCACTGGTTTATAGCTGATCACAAAGAAAATGTGTTCAATACTGTGCAACACTTAATCTACAAATTCATGCAACTTCTTGGAATCTCAGAATGTTTGCAGAGACTGAGCTTTAAGTTCCTGCCTCATTCAGCCATGAACTGATTTCCACCATGCACGCATGCGTGTGCATTTGTATGTATGTCATTGTTCAGTTTTATTTCAAGATTTCTTGCCAATAGTGAAAGAACCGGTTTGTAACCTAGATCCAAGGCTCCTTCATTAGAATTTCAGCATCAACAAGAGGGTATGTTTGTTTGCATGTGTGCATATATGCAGATTTGTATGTTTTGTTTTATATATGTATTCTCATACATATAGTTGCATATCTAGACATGCTCATATATACTTAAATGATGAACTTCTAGAAAGTTTTACGATTTTTACAGTTCCAGTGATGGATTGAATCTGCAGTCTTTGAATTAGCTTTATCCTTTCTGGTTTTGAGAAGCCTAATTTCTCAAGATTTAGGCAGTGTGTTACATATCCCAGGGACCCAATTACAGCTATAAACATGAACTTGTAACCTGGATAGAGAAACTACAGATTTTTCAATAGTTTGGGATAGGTATTCTTTTTTACATTGATCTTCAGCTTCATGTTAACATTCACTGGGCAGCTAATTTCCACAACTGTGCACAGTTTCTCTTCTCCGTCCCAAATCATTATATCAGGTCTGTTGTGCTTAGATTTTACTGAGGTCTTCACTGGAACATTCCACCAGCACTCCTTCTTATTATGAGTGGCTATGGCTTCTACCATATTGTGGGTTCTTATTTCTTTGTCCTTGGGGTTATCCTTCCTATGGATTTTATTATTGAGTGTCCTAGCTACAACATCATGTCTCATCGGTAGATAATACTGTGATGACATTTTCAGACAACTGCTTATGGTGTGTGTGTGTGTTGGTTTTTCCTTGTTTTGACATCTTTTGATTGTTGTAAATGAATGTCATATATTTCCAATATTCTACGAAAACTGGCCACGGGGAAATATTGCCTTGCATGGAAACCAGTAAGGTGTGGCAACAGGAAGGTCATACGACTGTAAGAAAATTTGTTTCAATAAACTGTCTGACCCATGCAAGCATAGAAAAGTGGACGTTAAACACACACACATGACTGTGTGGTTAAGAAGTTTGCTTCCCAACCACATGGTTCCAGATTCAGCCCCACTGCATGGCACCTTGGGCAAGTGTCTTCTACTACATCTTCAGGCTGACCAAAGTCTTTTGAGTGGATTTGATAGGCGGAACCTGAAATATATATATATATATATAATTTTTCTATCGTCTTGGCTTAACAGCCCTCACCATCTGTTTTTACAGCCCTGTTCTTGTTACCAAATTGTATTTACTTTGCTTTGTGGGAAGGACTGTTTCAATGAAGTCACGTATTGTCTTTACCTTCAAAACATGGTATAGATGAAACAGGGACAACTGAAGAAGGGGAATATTCTTTATGTTGCATGTCTCGTTTTTCTGTTTCTTTTTTTCGTTTTCTATGTTTTTGTTCTTATGTTTTCATTTCTCATTGTGTTCAACATTTTTTTTAATGTCCTGTACCCATATATACATGTATATATACATATGTAGATATGTAAATATATGTATGTATATATGCATATATTTATATATTATTTATATTATATTATATATTATATATATATATATATATATATTATATATATATATATACGGTCATTCCTCGATAAACGAGTAAATTTGTTCCTGGAGATCGCTCGTAAAAGCGAAAACTCGTGAAACAGAGCGATGAAATGTTATGCTCTGTGTGTGTGTGTATGTAACGTCCACTTTTATATGTATCACACACACGTTTCTCCCTTTTCCATCTGCTATATATATACACTCGTAAGGCTTTGTTGATCAAGGAGTTATAGCAGAAGACACTTTCCTAAGATGTCACTCAGTGGGGCTGAACCCGATTCGAAGGGAAACTTCTGGTTAATATAGGGCGTAACAAATATCAGATATTTGTTACGCCCTATATTAACCAAACTTCTTAACCACGCCATATAATGGAAATTAAGATAATGAAAACAATTATTCTCCCAAATTTTTACAATTTTACCCCTCACTACTTCTGAACCATTTCCCTTCCCCATTGAAAACAAAAGGAAGGCAACTTTATTTTTTTCTCCAAAAAATTCATCTCAAAGTATTCTTTGATTTTTTGTTGGGTTTTTTTTTGTAACTTGTTTTGATTAATTAATTAGCTTAAAAAGGCTGTCTGTAGTATCAATGGACTTAAAACTAATTCTGATAATAATAGGTCAAAAATAATAACCTAAATTTCTTGTGTTTAATTACGAAAGATTTTAGCGCACTGCTGGAAACTCTTTCTAATACTAATAACGAAAATAACCTAAGTAGAAGAAAAAAAACGAGGACGAAAGAATGATAGACAGACAAAAATAAAAGATGAAAGGAAAATGGAAACAAAGTACACACTAATTTAAAAACTAAAGATATAATGGAGTTATAATGAATGAGTGAAGAGTAATTTGGTGTCATTTACCTGATAAGAAATTTAACGAACAACCTCTCCGTCTCAAAGTTAAGTCTATAATGTTTTACAGGTTTAGTTGTACGATTTGTCTCCCTTCTTAATGATTGTTCAGTGGTATTTTATGGCGGTGAGCTGGCAGAAACGTTAGCACGCCGGGCGAAATGCGTAGCCGTATTTCGACTGCCGTTACGTTGTAAGTTCAAATTCCGCCGAGGTAGACTTTGCCTTTCATCCTTTCGGGGTCGATAAATTAAGTACCGGTTACGCACTGGGGTCGATGTAATCGACTTAAGACCTATGTCTGTCCTTGTTTGTCCCCTCTATGTTTAGCCCCTTGTGGGCAATAAATAAATAGGTATTTCGTCTGCCGTTACGTTCTGAGTTCAAATTCCGCTGAGGTCGACTTTGCATTTCATCCTTTCGGGGTCGATAAATAAAGTACCAGTTACGCACTGGGATTGATATAATCGACTTAATCCGTTTATCTGTCCTTGTTTGTCCCCTGTGTGTTTAGCCCCTTGTGGGTAGTAAAGAAATAGGTATTTCTTCCGGCTCTTTACCTTACGGTTTAGGCCTAGAGATCGACTTCGCTTTTTATCTTTTTAGGGATCGCTAAAAATAAGGTACCACTCAAGTAGTGGGGGCAATGTAATCAACTTGTGCCGCTCCCTCAAAACTGTTAGCTTCATGCCAATATTTGAAACTGTATTTATATTCAGAACCCACCTCCACCAAAAAATGGAATCAACTCATTTTTTTTATATCTGTATCAGCAAATAACTCAATAAAAAATAATATCATTTACAGGCGAAGGTAAAAAAAAAAAAAAAGGAAAACCCGGTGTTTAGGGTTAGGGCTAGGGGTTAGGGTTTTTGTTACGCCGAAAACGGGTGATGTGCATATTCTTTACCTACGCCCATTTACAAAAGTAAATAAGAAAACGGAGGTCTGGTCAAGATAAAAAAATAAATAAATATATAAATTCTCTTAATTGATTGTAGGTGGTGTGTGTGCAGTGAACATGATGTACTTACGATTAAGCGAGGCCTGACACCAAGCTGTTTTGCCCAATCGGTCTAGGTTTGCGTAAATGCTCGTCTCTATCTCTTTCCTGTTTTCTTTCTTCCATCCACGCTTGCTCCCCTTCAGTAGGCAACATCTTGTTTTCAACATGGACTACTTCCAACAGAGAGATTGATGAAGCTCTGCTACAGTAGAGAGAGAGCTGGGTTTGTCAGTTCCTGAAACAGCTGAAGAAAGACGGAAGCAAAGAATATGGGACCATCTGCGCTCAGGTGCTACCTTCAACTCTCTCTCTTTGATGAATCCGATCAATTTTCAAGGTGTCGCCAACTTTCTGTAAGTGCGAAATTCTCGGAGGACTGGGTTGATGCCCTGCCTGTGGCCAATATTGGTGGATAAGCTCCGCATCCCATTACACTCAGTACCCCACGTCTGTGAGAAACTGAGTGCAATGGAGATGCGCTGTGGTAGGCTCTCGACTCCACAGGCCTTCGTGGTTTGTCTTGTCGCCTAAATGCTGGTAGTTTCGCTTGTCACACCGAGCAAACCAAATCATTAAGCGGGCCCTGGGATCTATTCCATCTCAATCACAGATTTTTTTTAATTAATTTTTTTTAACTAGATCTGGGCCGTGGCTCGGGTTAACATCTCCTCAGTTCTGGAGCTGGCGGAATTATTCAGAAGTGAGTGGGGAAAATCAGATGATCTTACCCTTCCTACCTGGGTACGAAGTAGGTCCCTCATCCGGGACACCAGAATCTGTGTCTCCTTTGCACCCTCCCACATCCTGGATGCGCCAGTAAATAGGAGGGTCACCGGCCTGGTTTTGCACACAATGTTAATGTTTTCAATACTATGTTCTACAGTTCAAATTCCGCCGAGGTCCACTTTGGCGTTCATCCTTTCGGAATTGAATAAGTACCAGTTACGCACTGGGCTTGATGTAATCGACTTAATCCCTATTTCCTTGTTTGTCCCCTCTATGTTTATCCCTCTGTGGGCAACAGAGAAATAAAATAGTTGCAACTTAACAGCTGCAGGAAAGACACCCTCCTAAGGTTTCCTTTTTCCTTTAATGATCCCAAATTTATGAGGTTGACCATCATTTGCATCTCTAACACTTAACTGAGCCTCTTTTTATATTAGGGTTTTACTATGGATTCCACAGTATTTACGTTCGAATATGAGTTTGCTACAAAAAATAATAAATAAGCTACACTGTGTCAAAATTTAGTTGTGTCAAAATTTAGTTGTGTCAAGTTTATCAAAATATAGAACTATAACTTACATGCTCCCCCCCCCCCAGCATTCTGTTAGGTTTACTGATCACGAAATAACAAAGGAGCCTTTTACATAGTCGGGTGAGCCAGTTTGGCTGCTGCTGTACAGGGGCTCAAAACCCACACTATACCAGTGAGTGTACCCAAGTTTGATGTATAACAGAGGCAGCGTGCTTGCTTGCTCTATATTTTCTATAGTTAAGTTATTTTGGCTCAAAAAGCAAAAAGCAAGGCCATGTAGGGGGACATGGAGTTATGTACAGGGTGGTGTTCATGCAAAGAGTTCAGGCCATTTGTGTTCAAGGGAGACTTTGAACCGAGCGGTCGTCGGCATCTTCACTATTTCGTCCGGCAGCTTATTCCACGGATCTGCAACCCGGACGGAGAAAGCCCCTCTCCTTCGATTGAGATGAAATCGTCGCAGATAGAGCTTTTCAGAGTGACCCCGCAGCCGACGCTCTGGAGCAGGAGTGAAGAACAGCTCTTTCGAGAGGTTACACTTTCCGCTTATAATGTTATGAGCAAGAATGAGATCACCACGGCGTCGTCGTTTTTCTAGAGAATAACGGTCGAGCGTCTTCAGCCTTTCTTCACAAGACAAATGCTTGAGACCAAGAACCATGCGGGTAGCCAGCTTCTGGACTCTTTCGAGATAATGTATGTCTTTGAGGAGATCAGGAGGAGAGGCTTGAATCCCGTACTCCAATATGGGTCTCACCAGTGTGACATAGAGCGGTAGGAATATGGCTGCTGTGAGCATTCCGAATGACAGTCGAATCAGAAAAAGAACTCCGCGTGTTTTGTTGGCAGCATGGACGCACTGGGCCGAAGGCGAAAAGGAAGAATCCACCAAGATACTCAGGTCCTTTACCTGGTCGGTCCTCTCCAGCAGCAGACGACCCGGCTCGAAATCAAGTTGAGTTGCAGGAGAAGAGCCAACAGGCAGATGACAGCACGTTCAGACACAGGTCCCATTCGTTAGACCATCTCCAAACTTGGTGGAGGCATCGATGATGATCATCTATATCACCGCGAGGAGCGACCAGTTTGACATCATCGGCAAATAGAAGGGTATGTTGCGTGAGGTCGTCGGGCAAGTCATTTATGAAGACTAAGAACAATAAGGGCCAAGCACTGAACCTTGAGGCACGCCACTGCTCGCACTGGAGACGTCGGACAGCGAACCATTAACTTGGACTTAGAAGGAGCGATCTGAGAGGAAGGCACCAACCCATCGTACAATATCCGGATGGAAACTATATGCCTGAAGCTTGACAAGTAATAGGCGGTGGTTTACCGAGTCAAAAGCTTTGGCAAAGTCCAATAAAACGATGTCAACAGCATCACCATCATCGAGGATACGCGTCGCCAATTCTTCCATTACCAGTAAGTTAGTCAAGCATGATCTCTTCGGCACGAAGCCGTGTTGGGAATCAGAGATAGAGGCTGTGTTTTGGAGGTGGAGCAACATACTTTTCTTAAGGATGGTTCCGAACATCTTGCTGATTATTGAAGTAAGGGAAACCGGTCGGTAGTTAAGCGGGTCTTCGCGGCTCCCTTTCTTGAAAATTGGGCAGATTATCGCTGTTCTCCAGTCCGCAGGTATAACACCCGTCGCCAATGACATATTGAATAGAAGTGTTAAAGGCTCGCAGATGACCGGAGCCAACGCTTTGATAACCTGTGGGCGTATGCCGTCAGGACCGTGACCCTTGTTGACATCGAGGCCTTGAATAACGCGTTCGACTTCGTCCCGCGTCATGACCAATCTAAGCATTGGACGTACCGATCTATCAAATGGAGGACGTTCACGACCATCATCTTGTCTGAAAATAGTTGAAAAGGCCTCGGCAAATAACTGACTCTGTTGATAAGGGTCCTCAATCGATACGCCTGTTGAGTCTACCAACGTTGCAATTTGGTTGTTCAAGCGGCAATTCCGTTGGACATGGGCAAAGAAGGTTTTTGGATTGCGACTCAAAATTTTGGATTTCCCTCAAAATAAATTAAGGACTTACAAACCTACAGTTTTGGACAAACACCTTCTATATTCACTGACTTCTTTTTTATTTTTTTTTACACCTTTTACGATTTTCTTATTTACTTTTGCAAATTTGCTTCTTTTTCAAGGAACTTAATCTTCTTTAAAATTTTGATAATATTCTCAAATTAACCTTAGATGTGTCTTCAAACATAAAAAAAGTAGTTTAGTAAAATTGCCTTTACCCTTAGCATATTCTTCTTGCTCTTTCAAGTAAGGGACCGGTTCAAATCCTCATATTTTTCACGCTGAGATATAAACAATTTACTTTTTACTGTTTTGATATGGTCATTAGAGACACAAGATTTGCTTCAACACACAAATTCACATCAGGAGTAAATACGAAAATGAAATATAAACAATTTAATTTTCAACTTGAATTACATTAACATCGTTTCACTAGGTTAAGAAACAAATTGTTCTCATCGTACAGTTTCAAAATTATATCGGTTAGTTACATCAACTAAGAATCTTTAATTTTTTTTAAATCCTTCCTACCATAGGCAGAAGGCCTGAAATTTTGGGGAAGGGTTAAGTCGATTACACTGACCCCAGTGCTCAACTGGTACTTATTTTATCAACCCCTAAAAGGAATGCAAAGCAAAATCGACCAGGGCGGAATTTGAGCTCAGAACATAAAGACGGACGAAATGCCGCAAAGGATTTTATTCGGCACGCTAACTATTCTGTTTCTTTATTAGCCACAAGGGCCCAAAATAGAGGGGGCACAGGACACCACAGAGAGGACAATACATAAAACGAATATGAATGAAATGATTATATAACAATGAGGTTATGAATGGCTGCATGCGCCCCTCATCACATGCAGTACCATTAATATTTTTAACAGTCCATTTTATCATGTATTTACATAACAATTATCGTATTACATACCATTGCAAGTATTTGAACCGTTATATACATTCTCTACAATTGTTCTTCTATTTTTCGATATTTTTTTAAACATAAACACTTTACTCTTTCTTTTTTTCCTCCTTTTTCTTTTTCTGTCAATTTAACATACTTATTTTCATTTTAATAGTACTTCATCAATGGTTCAATTTCTATTAAATCCACTACTGGTGGCAACTCTTTCAATTCCACCCTTACTCCTGGTGGGTCAATACTATATCCACACATTTCTTACAGTTTCTTTCGGCACGCTAACTATTCTGCAAGCTCGCCACCAAATAGCCAAATATTCTTTTCTACTCTAGGCACAAGGCCCGAAATTTTTGGAGAGGGGATGAAAGGATAAAAAGGCAAAGTCGACCTCGGCGGAATTTGAACTCAGAACGAAGCGATGTGCGAAATACCGCAAAATCGTTAGCATGCTGAGCATTTCACCCAGCGTGCTAACGATTCTGCCAGCTCGCCGCAATAATAATAATCCTTTCTTCTATAGGCACAAGGCCTGAAATTTGGGAGGGGGATTCCGAAAGGATGAAAGGCAAAGTCGACCACGGCGGAATTTGAACTCAGAACGTAGCGGCAGACGAAATACCGCTGAGCATTTCACCCGGCGTGCTAACGATTCTGCCAGCTCGCCGCCTTAATAATTATGATTTCTTTTAAATAATGATAATTTATTAACCACAAGATTTTACATTAAGAAGAAAAAAAATAATAATAATAAACAATAATAAATAATAACATACCGTTATCTGAAGGCTACAAGACAGCGAAAAGTGTAGATTTTAGGAGCAATATAGAAGGGAAAAGTAACCAAAAGCGTGGACACAAGGCCTACTTTTCTTCCGTTCCAGTTCAATTCTGAAGATTTTAGTCGTCTAAACTCATTAATTCCAAATGTAATTATTTATGTCCATTAAAGAAAGTAAAGTACCTTTCTGGTGCACTGAGTCAGCACACTCATTTACTCCTGTAATTAAGAAAGTCTTGATTCTCGAATCACAGCCAAAAGTTAATTGATTATAAACAGTATAGTGCTAACCTTGGGCCAACATTGAAAAATGACGCAACTGGCAAATATATTGGTTTGAAATGTTGGCATAAGGCCTGCAATTTCGGGAGGGATAAGTCGATTACATCGACACCAGGGCATAACTGGTACTTACTTTGTCGACCCCACGAAAGGATGAAAAGCAAAGTCGACTTCGGCGGAATTCGAAGTCAAAATGTACAGACGAACAAAATGTCACTAAACATTTTTTCCGGCGTGCTAACGTCTCCGCTGGTTCAACACCTTAATAATGTATTAAAAGCTGTGTTTGCAATTTGTTTTCTAAGTCATTATGAATAATAATTACTATGGGGCGGAGGTAAAAAATACGTACACCACCCGTTTTCGGCGTAGCAAAAATCCTAGCTCCACTAAACACCGGATGTACGTATTCTTTACTTTCGTCTTACTATGGTATTAATACAGGACAGTCCGTATTTAAAAGATGGTAATTCTCTAATCTGGCGGTGACCTGCAGTCATACTTTCTTCAGTAGCAACCTGTTGAAATCATCATCAGTTCCAGACTTTGCTACTTGACAGGTCAAAGGAATGCCAGCTGACAGAGAACTAGCTGTGCGCCAATAGTTTTCTTTTTGAACCTTTGGCAATGGAAATGTCTGGTATTCTGGAGTCCAAAACAACTCCCTAAACAGTTCTATA
>NC_043000.1:24190863-24193363 GCF_006345805.1 Octopus sinensis | reverse complement strand
TATACACAAACTTATTAATACTTTCAAATACTACAAAGCTTAGGTCATTATACCAACTCCCCCATGCAATTTCCTCCCACCCGGTGCAACCTGTCGGCTCCAGCGCATCCCGCTTTCCTATATGTGCGTGTATATGTGTATATGTGTGCGTATATATATGTATGTGCATATATCTGTATGTATATGTATATATATATATGTGTGTGTGTGTGTGTGTGTGTATGTGCATATATATTTCCCTGCATTTTCCTCCTATATATACACATTTTGTCTCCCATATATGTTTTTTTCCTACATATTTCTTCTCCTACACCTATATCCTGCCTATCTAGTCTCTTTATTTCCCTATATCTATACCCTTTCACATTTCTAACTCGGATGTTGAACGCACACCGCCAAACTCCACTTCCCACCCTTCCAATTTTCAGTTCCCCCCGCCCGCCCCTACGTGGGCACCTTTAGCACACACCTTTAACTTTCAACCACCTTCATCTCATGTTAAACTTTACCAGATTATATTTTTATTTTGCTTTATCCTATTCTATTTCGCTTTACCTTTATTCTTATTTTTATTTTCATCCCTTATTTTAATTCTTATAATTTTTATAATTTTTATATTTCATTTCTAACTTTTATATTGTATTTCTTACTTTTATTTCTAATTTTTATTCTTACCCTCATTCTTACCCCTAACTTATCGCTTTATATCTCTATATATGTCTATTTTTTTGCTTATCCCTTATTTACTTACCTATGCATCCGCTTTATGATTATACGTGCGTCCGTGTACGTATGTATACGTATACATATGTGTACATATGTACGAGTAAACATCTACGTCTGGATGTGCATACCCCGTTACTCATCTCTAATAATTTTCTTTAATAATTTTTTTAAATTTCTTACATATTTCTTTACATTTTTTTACATGTCTTCGCAGATTTCTTATATGCATATGTTTACACCTAGTTGTATACATCTTTTAATATCTTATAGCTATACCTATACGCGCGTATGTCTCTGTGTGTGTATGTAAGTGTATATGTGCACGCACATATGGACACACAGCCGTGTGTGCGTGCACGTGTAGACGTGAGTGCGTGATTCTTTACATACGTTCTTATATACATCCTTTAATATCTTATATCTAAACCTGGACGCGTGGGCATCTGTATATGTGTATGTAAGGATGGACGTACGTATGTATGTATGGGTGTGTACACGTATAATGTCCGTGTATATATGTGCATATTCTGTTGTATGTATGTATATATACGCGCGTGTGTGTGGGTGTATATGTGTTTATGTACATGTTTACACGTGAGTGCGTATGTATGCTTATATGCTTGGAGCCGTGTATGCACGCATATATGTGCGCGTGTATATGGGTGTATGTATCCATGATGGTATGTATGTACAAGATGACCAATTAATTCAAAGAACTAGATTAACCGCTCAACAGCTCTGATTTACAATACACTAGGTCCCCAGACGACCCTGTTGATTTTTTGACACCCAAAGCTTCTACAACTAAATTTTATCAATTTCCTGACCACCATGTTTGGTCCGTAACCTCTATACATCCCTTATCTTTATATTTTTTTACATTTTTTTACATTCTTATCATTTTTATTCCTACTTTTACTTTTTTACTTTTTACTTTTATTTCTATTTCTATTTTTACTTTATAACCTTATGCCTTTATGTTCATTTATATTTCTTTATATTCTTTATATCCCCTTTATATCTCCTTATATCTCTTTATATCTTTATACTCTACATTTTTATATTTTTCTATACTTACACTTTCTATATATTTTTATCCTTCGTCCTGATTCTTCCCCCTCCATCTTCACGTCTAATATGTATTTATTTATTTACATTACTTCAACATCCAAATTTCCTCATTCTACATTGAGAGAAGAAAGAGATGGACGCTTCAATTCTATGCTGTTGCCGCATTATGTCGTACGCGAATGAGAGGATTTGCATCCCCAACCAAGAATTTTTGATGTAACACATGTCCTTGTGGAAGCTGTTGTGCGCGGCTGAAGAAGGCCACAGACATACATTATGCATTGTTATAAAGCTGTCTAATAAAGGCCCGAAACATATGTACCGCTGAATCCTTCGCATCATGTTTTTATTTTGATCAATTTACTCCACCACCTACACCACCAAACGGTATACACAGGTGCTTATAATTATCAAGTACTCACCCCGAATTTCTATATATCATCATCATCATCATCATCATTTAGCGTCCGTTCTCCATGCTAGCATGGGTTGGACGGTTCAACTGGGGTCTGTGAAGCTGGAAGGCTTCATCAGGCCCAGTCAGATCTGGCAGTGTTCTACGGCGGCTGGATGCCCTTCCTAACGCCAACCACTCCGTGAGTGTAGTGGGTGCTTTTTACGTGCCACCTGCACAGGTGCCAGACAGAGCTGGCAAACGGCCACGAACGGATGGTGCTTTTACGTGTCACCGGCGCGGGGCCAG
>NC_043000.1:24141483-24190763 GCF_006345805.1 Octopus sinensis | reverse complement strand
AGACACACAAACATATACATATATATATATTTATCCGACCGGTTTCTTTCAGTTTCCGTCTACACAATCCATTCACAAGGCATTGGTCGGCCCAAGGCTATAGTAGAAGACACTTGCCCAAGGTGCCATGCAGTGGAACTGAACCCGGAACAATGTGGTTGGTAAGCAAGCTACTTACCACAAAGCCACTCCTACATATACATGTGTATATATATATATATATATATATATACACACATACACATTCATATGTGCAAATGTATACATATATATGTACATAATATATATTATATATGATGCATGTATATATGTATGTTCACCTGTATATATGTGAGATATTAGTTTCACTTTAATAGTGAAAGTATTAAAGTGAAAGTATCTGACAATACAATAGAGAAATGTTATTGTTTCACTTTTGACACGTAATACTGAAATAGTGGAAGATATAAGAGATTGCTCTGGGCTCGCATTAGGCATGAAGTTGAACATTTTTTGGGCCCATGACACCACCTGGACCCTAAGTAAGGCATGTGTAAAATTTCAATAAAATTGGTTGTGTAATTCTTGAGTTTTATGGATTCACACAGACAGACACACACACACATTCTCATCTTTATATAGATAGATAGATAGATAGATAGATAGATAGATAGATAGATAATAGTTTCAGTATTAATAGTGAAACTATTAAACTAAAAGTATCTCACATTACAGTAAAGAGATGTTATTGTTTCACTTTTAACACGTATTACTAAAATAGTGTAAGAGATAAGAGATTGCTCTGGGCTCGCATTGGGCAAGAAGCTGAAAATTTGTTTGGCCTATGACACTGCATGGACCCCAAGTATGGCATGTGTAAAATTTGGATGAAATCGGTTGGGTAGTTCTCGAGTTTTAGGGATTGACACAGACAGACAGACATTCTCAGTTTTATATATTAAAATAAATAGATCGCTTTTAATTGTAACATTATATCAAACGATATATCCTGCGTACATTACGTGGCACCTTGAGCAAGTGTGTTCTACTAGCAGTGGACCTAACAAAGATTTGTGAGTGAATTCGGTAGAAAATCCACTCACAAGGCTCTGGTCGAAGTAGAAAACACAAAGTACCATGCAATGAGATTGAATCCTGAACCATGTGGTTAAGAAGCAAACTCCTTACCACACAGCCACATCGACTGGATGGCCACGACCGGGAAGCATTTGTGTTATTTCCTGTTTTTCTGATCAGCGAAACACAGGTAAAGTTATATTTCCTTGAAGTATACTATAACCAAACACACAGTGGCCTATAAACAATCTAAGTACGTGTTATTTACAAGTTTCCGTTTAGGTTTAACATTTGACTTTTGAACAGTTTCGACGTGTGGTGAAATAAAAATAAACCAAATATTGTTAATAATTACTTCGAAACAAGACCTGGGAGCTTTATTGTCAAGACTCCAGGACATCTTGTGTAAAATTACCATAGTTAATATGCTGAAAGTTAAATTGATACTTTTAGCAAGGTTGTCGCACGAGAATTGATATCAGCTGGTTTCACTTACCTGGTTACGCGGTGCGTGAAAAACACGGTAAATGTCATTCTTTGTCAGTTCTCAATGGCGGTGCGAAAACAAGATCCAAGGCCGATAACTCTAAATTACTTTTTGAACTTGTCCCAGGAGAAAGTAAACTTTTTGCTCCGCTGCCACCACCACCAGCTCGACCTTACTCGAGCAGTCTTATGGCCAGACGCGTTCTAGATGTGACCGTCCCATTGTTTTTAAGTTTTGTGAAATAATCTGTGTATTTATTTATTAGTTTTTAATATCGCAATTGGTAAACAATATCGTCGTTGATTACAAGGTTTCTACTTTAATGACAACGAGAGTGGCAGGGAAATATCCAAAACTCGGTATTGAATAAAGATCCGGCATTCTTTCGATATAACTCGACAAAATCAAAGCATTTCACTTCGGGTATTTCCGTGGGTTGTGGGGTATAGATATAACGAAATTATGCCAGCAATGTCTCAACTTAAACTTGAAGAAAAAAAGCCTTGCATATTTGTTCTTACCTGTTTCATGTGTGTATGTAAAATCCGCAAATTTCCTAAGCTTCTTCCAGACTGTAGCTTAGACATTTATTTTTTCTTTTTCTTTTTACTTGTTTCAGTCATTTGACTGTGGCCATGCTGGAACACCACCTTCAGTCAAGGATTTATTCTTTGTAAGCCTAGTGCTTATTCTATCAGTCTTCTTTGTCTTACTGCTAAGTTACAGGGATGTAAACACACCAGAATCAGTTGTCAAGTGATGTTGGGGCACAAACACATACACATAGATATATATGATGGGCTTCTTTCAGTTTCCATCTACCAAATCCATTCACAAGGCTTTGGTCAGCCTGAAGCTATAGTAGAAGACACTTGCCCGAGGTGCCACACAGTGGGACTGAACCCAGAACCATGTGGTTGGTAAGCTACTTACCACACAGCCACTCCTGTGCCTATGCTGATATGTATGCAGACATTTCATTGCAGAGATGTTGTTTATATTTATCCCAGAGCAATCGTTCTGCAAATGGTATTTTGGCATCAACATGTGCACAGATTCTGGTTACATGTATTACATCCTCCACAAAGAGTGCATCTTGCAGTTTTATGGATTTTGCTGTTTCATTTGTTCGTTGGGTTATTTTGTAGCCATCTGCTCTTCTTGGATTGCAAAAGCCTAGCCTTCAAGATGTGTCATGATGTACCTGCCAGAACTGTATGTATATATTCCAAAGCTTGTGGGTTTATATGCAATTCTCTTCCCACTCTCTTATCTTCAACATGCATTTTATCTTCTCCTTTTGCCTCCCATCAAACTCTGTATATTTTACTTCTCTACCTATCCCTCATTTTCTTTTATCTATTATATGCTTTCTCTCTCTCTCTCTCCCTCTCTCTCTCTGCTCTTCATAAAAAATCTGCCAGTGTCTTTCAAGTCTGACATCAAAAGTTGTCTTATGTAAAATATTGTCACCAAAATACTAACTTTGTTTACATTTCGATATGTTGTTTTCCATTTTTTACAACAATCCTTTGTTCATTGACTTCTACCTCCCTTCATACACTGTATATTTTATGTTTCCTCTCATTCCTCATTCTCTTTCACTTATCATATGCTCTCTCTCCCTCTCTCTTTCTCTCTCTCTCTCTCTCTTCTCTCTCTCTCTCTCTCTCTCTCTCTCTCTCTATCTATCTATCTATCTATATATATATATATATAAGAAATAATGGTGTCATTGAGGCCCAAAGGTGTCAGGTAATGCTGAATAAGTGCACTGTCTCCGATGAAGGGATATTATTAATTAATATCCTAGAAACAGCTGTAAGACCTTCTATCTATAAATGCTCTAATATCTATACAGCCTTGGTTTTTTTATCTTATTACACAAAAAATTCTGATATATATATACACACATACACACATACATTCTCTCTCTTGCTCTCTCCTTGTCTCTCTCTCTATATATATATATGTTTCTCTTTGTTTATTTCCCCATCTGTCACTTTCTTTTTCATTATTTCTCTCTCACACACCACTCTTTTTCTCAATATTTCCTGCCTTCATAAAAAAAATTTGACATCTTAGACGTTTGACATAAAAAGTTGTTTTATTTTAAATAATAAAATAATAATAAAAATGAAATTATTGTATACAGTGCTCACATACACCACATCTTGTCAAAAGTGCATATACAAATGTCTGGGAAGTGAACAGTGTATGGAGGGGAGAAAATCAGGTGTAGTGTTGGCGAATCTCAGAAAGCTTGGAAGTTTTGAAGGATGCAGTGTTCCGACAACTAACAACTGATGCCAGCAGTTTGTTCCATGCTTCAACAACAATTAGCATGAAAAAATGTTTCCGAAAGTCATGGGAGCTGTGCTGTTTTCTGACTTTGTAAACATGTCCACGGGTGTTAGACAGGTGGAGTTTGAACAGGTGCTCAGAGTTATTGTTTGTATGATGGTTAATAATTTTATGGGTGTCTGCCAAGTCAGCTACCAGACATCAGAGTTTCAATGTATCCATGCCCAGGGAAATAAGGCGTTCAGAACATGGCAAATGCCTGATGGAGGGTATTCTCTTGGTTGCACGTCGCTGATATTAATAATAATATATTATTAAAAAATATATATGTATATAATCATTCGTATTAAATATATAAATACTTTAATAGTATTAATACTTTGATACAATTGAGCACTCAATATAAATTCAGTATATAATATTCTCATTGAATATATTTAACTAAAGATTTATGGGCTTTGAAGAGTTTGATAAGATAATCGTTAGTAATAGAATCTGTATTGATGCCAAAAGACAATCTTAATATCCAGCTTAATACGAATGCATTGTTATAGTGCTGAATATTGTGTTATCTCCCTTGAGAGAGCCTCTCTTATTGATTCTTAGAGCACAAAAGCATACATATCTATATTGCTGGCAGATAAGAATTGTCTGCTACAGGTGCTAGGACTGTCAGATTGCATGATTTCGACATGCTCCTTCTCTTCAGTGGCAGATATCCAGTAACTGTATACCAGACAAATTCCAATGCTAGTGATACATTGAATTTTTAGCAACGGAAGCAGCATTTTTACCAAAAAGCAATCATTATACCCAGCTTAACATGTATGTATTGTTAGAGTGTTGAATAATGCAATATTTACCTTGTGAGGATTTCTCATATGAAATGTCTTCATTGTCACGCAAGCATGGAAAAGTGGACATTAATCCAATGGTGATGATATATTTTGATTGTAGTAATGTATGATATGATATCTCAGAAATATGTGATAAGGTATTTTGAAATAGTTTGATTGTGATAATTTGTTTTTCATTGTGTATTATTGTATTTTGAATAATTTGATAGTAATACTGTGATGGTTTGTTGCTAACTTAATGTGACAGTCCCAGAAAAGGGAAGAACGCTACTGCTATTGAGTGCAAAAAAAACACTGTTTCTAGTTGGCTATGTGACACAAGCGTTCCGTGTCCTTAAGTTTTCAAACAGGGGAGATAATCACCTCCACCCAACAAAGCCAACAACAAGAGATTAATTTCAGGGTCGTTGCTCTTCATCAGTCTGGAGTAGCTTGGCCTTGCTAGCCATCGGTGTTAACTCGCTGTTGAAAACCTGTAGAATTTCAAGTGAAATAAATTCACTGATCTACAAACTTAGAAATATTGCATTTTGAAATCTCTCACAGAGAGTTAGACAGTAATAATATATTTTGGAATTAATTCACTTCAATATGAAGGGAAAAAATGCATTATCATCCCATGTCTCTTGACTTGTGTGTAATATGGATATGAAGATCTGAGAAGGGAAAAAAATTTATAAGCAAAAAAAAAATAATAAAATGTTCATATCTTATGCAAGAATAAGCCATCTATTTTATATGAATGACTTAAAACTCTGTGACACAGACAATAATGTGCTTAAAGGCTTATCACTGTGAAAGCACAGTAAAAAACATAAATCCAAAAGAAGCACACTCTAAGATATAGAGCAATATATATCAAAAATTGGGAAGACCAGTTTATGGGATTACCTTAGGTTTCCCGTCCATAAAGGGTTTAGCTTTATGGCATATCATCAGATCCTAAAACTTGTTGCCCCAAGATAACTTAAGAAATGCCTCACTGCTCAAAGGTAACAACAGTTTTTGGGATATATACACACACACACACACACACACATAAATCGAAATTGATGAACATCAATGGAATTTGTATCTTTGTGGTACCAGTGCCGGTGGCACACAAGAAAAGCATCCGAACGTGGCCGTAGCCAGTACCGCATCGACTGGCCTCCGTGCTGAGGGCACGTAACAAACACCATCCGATCGTGGCCGTTCGCCAGCCTCATCTGGCACCTGTGTCGGTGGCACATAAAAACACCATCCGAGCGTGGCCGTCTGCCAGCCTCGTCTGGCACCTGTGTCGGTGGCACATAAAATCACCCACTACACTCTCGGAGTGGTTGGCGTTAGGAAGGGCATCCAGCTGTAGAAACACTGCCAGATCTGACTGGCCTGGTGCAGCCTTCGGGCTCCCCAGACCCCAGTTGAACCGTCCAACCCATGCTAGCATGGAAAACGGACGCTAAATGATGATGATGATGATGATGATATATATACATCGCTAAATCCAGAAGTTTTTATTCTTCTCTGTTTATTTTCCCATTCTTTTCTCTTGAAGAGCATAGACTCGAAATATAAAAGACTTTTTCACTTTCTTGAGCATCAAACTAATACACCTGCTTGTTGTTCAAACATTTGTCTTCATCTTTTGTTTTTCTGTAAATTTCAACTAAATATATATATGTGTATGTATGTATGTATATATATATGTGTGTGTGTGTGTGTGTAAGTATGTATGTATGTATATACATATATAAATATATATAAGATGAGAATATATCAGGAAAAAGAGAAAAGTGTGTCAAGTCAGATGGTTGGAGAATAAAGGTAACTAGCTACTTCAGAGATATTGATGCTGAGAAAACTGTGTAAAAGACAGAGAGAAGAAACATTGCACTTATTAAGCTTATGGATAATCTGTATCTCATATCTTAATTTTAACACGGGCTGGAAGCATTTTGTTAATCGCCATATACAACTTTCGGAATTGTCTCACCGTCACCATGATCTGTAAGACAATATTTTATTGTAAGTTTAATGGAATGAATAAATAACCAAATAGATAAATTAATAATGTTTTCAAATTTTGGCATCAAGCCCCCAATTCTAAAGAGAAGGTTAGTCAATTACATTGAGTCCAGTGTTCAACTGGTACATATTTTATTGATGCTGAAAGGATGAAACACAAAGTCAACCTTGGCAGAATTTTCAATAAAAGGCTAGAGGAAATGCTACCCAGCATTTGTCTGACATACTAACAATTCTTCCAGCTCACCACTTTTAATTTTAATAATAATAATAATAATAATGATGATAATAATAATAATAATAATAATAATAATAATAATAATAATAATAATAGACAAAAAAGATGTGCTTGTTAATTGACATGAGTATTCCTTGCGATCACAATATAGCGGCGAAAGAATTCGACCAGATTAGTAAATATAAGGACTTGCTAATGGAAATTGAAAAAATGTGGCATCTCAGGGCTACTACAGTACCAGTGATTGTGGGATCTCTAGGAATGATAAAAAAAGGTACTGAAACCTATTTGAAAATGACACCAGGCTTACCATCCCTACAGGAAGTGCAAAAAATCGTGTTGACTGGAAAGGCTCATGTACTGAGAAGAGCATTATCTCTGTGAAAACAGCATCCATTCATGAATTTATTTATTCATTAATTTTTTAAATACACATTTTACCTGTGAATTTGCGTGTGTAATCTGGGAATGCATACAATGAGCTTCTTTGCCCTAGGTGTACGGAAAACACGTGGCAAGAAAAGGAAGAAAATTTGAAGAAAGAAGGAAAATAATAATAATAATAATAATAATAACAACAATGATAAAAGAGTAGACCACCACAAGTCTTAATTGAAAGATTGCCATCTGACCAAAACACACAAAGGCCTGAAAAAATAAGAAATTCTAATGAACCTGATAAAAGATAGCCAGGAAAGTGAGAGAGCAAAATATTTGAAGAACACAGAGAGTTTATGATGGAAATGAAGCAGAAAATTCTGAATCCGCTAAGAATCATAAGACATACAAGTATGAATGATAGAGAAACACTTCATAAACTCTGAACTACCAATCAAAATTTTTTTTTAAATGTAACAAAAGAAATCATACAAGAATTAAAAGCTGATCTTTCTGAATTAAATGAAATTATTTACACATCTGCTAAAGCAATTGAAACCAGTTGTATTTATCCAAAAGAAACAAAGAAAGCAAACCTGGGAAGAAATCCAAACTGGAGAGGTAAAATTGAACAAGAGATTGAAATAATGAGAGGTGGGAAATCAATATTAAATTAACAAATCTGTGAAATTGATGCAAAATCCAAGAAAGGAAGAAAGATGAAGAGAAAATATGGATTTACACCAAGGGAAGAGCTGATATCAATAAATGATACCCTGAAACAAATATTCCAAGCAAAAGCTCAAAGGACACAAATGTCTGAGAAGGGAAACAAATTTTATAAGCAAAATAAAATGTTCACATCTGATACAAAAATAAGCCATCTGTTTTATATGAATGACTTAAAACTCTATGGCAAAGACAATAACGTGCTTCAAGGCTTATCACTGTGAAAGCATTCAGTGATGATATTAGGATGAAGTTTGATCTTGGTAAGTGTGCAAAGTACACTTTCCAGAAAGGGAAATTGAAGACCACAAATTCAGTTGTTAGATGTTGATACAATTGACCGAGCAAAATGCTTAATGGTATTTCATCTGCTGCTAAGTTGTGAGTTCAAATTCCACTGAGGTCAACTTTGCCTTTCATTCTTTCGGGGTCAATTAAATAAGTACCAGTTACGCACTGGGGTCAATGTAATCGGCTTAAACCCATTGTCTGTCCTTGTTAGTTCCCTCTATGTTTAGCTCCCTGTGGGCAATAAAGAGATTAACAATTGAGCATGAACAAGCCTACAAATACCTACAAATAAATAAAGGTTCTGGTGTTAAGCATGCAAGCATGAAAGAGAAGATCAGGAATGAATGTTTTAGGAGAGTTCAAGCAGTCCTGGAATCTGAGCTAAATACACATAACAAGGTGTTAGCCATAAATTCTTTAGCAAATCCAGTTGTTACTTATAGCTACAATGTGTTGAACTCAAATATTAATGAAGTAAAGAAAATTGACAGAAAAACGTACAAGCTACTGAGTTGTAATAATATGTGCCACCCAAAGGCATTTGTGGATTGTCTTTACCTTCCCAGAGCCCATAGAAGTCGAGGCTTGATCCAATTTGAACTCTCCTACGAAACCACCACAATGAGACTGGCCAGATATCTTGAAACAACAAATGACTGAATGCTAAAGCACATTGAATATCATGAGAGGCATAATAAGCTTCAAGAAATGTGCTCTTGATCTCATGCATGATACCTAGGCTGAACAATCTGAGGGAAGTGTGGCAACTGTTGTTGCAAAGAATGTGAAATTAATGGTAAAGAAAAAAATGCATAAGCAATTGTCTAATAGTAAGGAGGAGAAATCTCTGCCTGGCAAATATGTGGTCTGTAGCAAACAAGCTGATGTAGACCAGAAGCATAACTAGCAGTGCTATGGAGCTCAAGGCTAATCTTCATCATTGTTCAACCGTGGTCGAGACAATGGAATTTACTATGTTACGCCTGACTTCATGGTCCATCATAGCATTACGGAGGTCCTGTTGCTGGATGCCTGTATCCCTGGAGATTACATCAGGGTAGGAGAGTGTGCGCCCTCTGGTATCGTGAGCAGATGGCTTCCAGACGAGAAGAGTAGAAATTACCTTGTTTTCAGCACTACAACAATGTCCAGCAAACTAGACTCTTCTACCTTCCACAAGAGATGATACAGGTGGTAATCTCCCATATATTTGTGCTTTGGTTGGATGATGCTTCTACAAGAGATTTTGAGCTCTTATAAGGAAGCGAGTGTAGGCTCCATCCAACCGCCTCTCAAGCTTCTTTGATAATATCCAGGTTTCTGAGCCATATAGTAGAATTGGTTCGACTGTGGCTTTGAAGATTTTAAGTTTGAAATCTCTACTTAGATTTGATGACCAGATCTTATGCATATCATTACAGGCTGACCAGACCATACCCTTTCTAGTTAGGGTATTGATGGGCACATTTCTTGAAGCTTCTTATGCCTCTCATGATATTCAATGTGCTTTAGCATTCAGTCATTTGTTGTTTCAAGATATCTGGCCAGTCTGATTATGGTGGTTTCGTAGGAGAGTTCAAATTGGATCAAGCCTCGACTTCTATGGGCTCAGGGAAGGTAAAGACAATCTTTCTATTTAGGGCTAAAGGCTGAGAACAAAGGCTGCATCTTAGCTGTTCAAGATCAAAACTTATTGACCCAGCACTACCAATTCAATGTGATGAAAAATAGGGAAATCCAAAATGCCAATTCTGCAATGATATGATAGAAACCTTACTGCTGGATGCAAAGTCTTAACACCTGTGGAGTATAAATCAAGACATGATAGAGTTGGCTGCCATTTACACCGATCTTTTTCAGCTATGTTGATAATTGAGTGTTGATACTTGTAAGTGCATTAATTACTATTGGTATCACGTCTACTCTCCTCATTGACCACAACCTTCATATTTCCCACTTCAAATTGTCATAGTTGTTTATTTTCTCTTCTTTCACATTAAATCTGTTGTCACCAGGGCATGCTATGTCGATTATTATAAATGTTCTTTCATTTTTATTCACCACAACAATGTCTGGTTTCCAATATCTTGTTGGGCGATCACACTGGATCATTATATCCCACAGGATTTTGTAATTCTCATTTTTGGTTACACCTTCTAGAGTTTGCTCATACCACATCTTTGCACTTTGTAGGCCGTGATTTCCAGAGCTCCCAATGGCTCATTCTTGCCACATTGTTGTAGCACAACACCAACCTCAGTCTTAAGAAATACTCCATTCTTAGTTGCTATTTCATTTCCTTTTCCATTATCTCATTGAACTCTAGTACACCAAGGTATTTCTATCCTTCCGTTTCAATTTGTTTAATCAAGTCTCTATTTGGTAATTCTATTCCTGCTAGGAACTGTACCTTGCCTCTTTTTAGGTAGATTATTCTGCACTTCTTGAGTCCAAATTCCATTCTAATATTAGTACTAAAACAGTGGACCATGTTCACCAAGGAACTCACTTGTGTCTCATCTTTGCCATACAGTTTGAAATCATCCATGAAGAGGAGGTGGTTGATGGTTTGGGATTTTCCCTTTAGTTGGTACTCTAGGTTCCTTTTTGTAAGTACCAAGGTCAGAGGTATCATACAGAGAACTAAAAGTAGTGAGAATAGGCTATCATCTTGGAAAATCCCTCTTCTGATACCCAGGGTGCCCAAGCTTCTTCCATAAGATATCAGTTCAGTTTTCCATCCCACCATACTTCTCTTCAAGAACCATTTTACATTCCTCACAATTCCAAACGGATCTAGGCACGAATGTGGAATCATATCATAAGCTTTGTGGTAGTTAATCCAGGCTTCTCCTTCATTTACAATCATGCATTACCATTTTGTCTATCAAAAGTTGATCTTTGGTACCTCTGCATCTCCTTCTACAGCCTTTTTGTTCTGTTGATAATATATCATTCTCATCAAGAAATTTATACAGTTCTTCTGCAATTCCTCCAGGCAGTAACTTCCATATTATTATTATTATTATTACTGAGTGAGAGAGCAGTGCATGCCATCAAAGTGACACTGGGGTAAAATATACAAAGCCCATCATGACTACCCGTCTGATAAGGGTACACCAGGCAGAGGCATCACAACCATATGTGTGTGACATGGTGATCACATATCAAGATAAACAGCACATGATCTTGTAGATGGGGCCCAGTTAGAATTTTCTTCAGGTTAATAGGCCCATCCCACTCAAAAGGTCCCTGAATAAGGATTGTTTAAGGATGATGAACAAAACAACCATGTTTCTAAACATGAATTATTCAAACCCCAAGGAATTCCTCTCAACACATGGCTACGATGCTCCCCTACTACTTCTGCTCATGATCAGAGATGCACATATCATCAGCCACCAAAGGACATGGTCAACTGGTTAAGGTCAAACAACTGACAAGCAAATCTGTGGTATTGAGCAGAATATTTGCTGTAGCCCACCTTCTTTATCAAGACAAAACAATGTACATGATAATACTTCCAATCAGTTAAGATCAGAAGCCATGAGAGCCACTGCCTGGTACTGCGTCAGGGCATTTATTATTGTTGTTGTTGTCGTCGTCATTATCATCATCATTATTCTTTTTAATTCAGGTCTCCAAATCTACAATTCCCTGCAGTTTGTGCTCATCGTATGTCTTGCATCACTCTAAACCCCACTTTTCACACAGTTTCAACGTAACACTTTTGCCCCCTAACTGTTTCACCATAATTTGTTTTGGGCAAGTCTACAGTATTTGTTGATGATATAGGGAATGGTTTCATCCACTCTTTTACTGATGCATCACAGTAACAGACACTTGCTCACGCCTAAGGTTGATCCACTAATTCGTAGCCAAAGCAGTGGTTGTAGTAGTAGGAGCAGCAGCAGCAGCAGTAGTAGTTGTAGTAGTAGTTTTTGTAGTATTAATGGCAGCAGCAGCAGTAGTTGTAGTAGTAGTAATAGCAGCAGCAGCAGTAGTAGTAGTAGCAGAAGCAGCAGTAGTTGTAGTAGTAGTAGCAGCAGGAGTAGTAATAGTAGTAGCAGCAGCAGCAGGAGTAGTAGTAGTAGTAGTAGCAGGAGTAGTAGTAGTAGCAGGAGTAGTAGTAGTAGTAGTAGTAGTAGTTGCAGCAGCAGTAGTAGTAGCAGCAGCAGCAACTGTAGTAGTAGTAGTAGTAGTAGCAGCAGCAGCCGTAGTAGTAGTAGTAGTAACAGCAGCAGCAGCAGTAGTAGTAGTAGTAGCAACAGCAGCAGTAGTAGTAGTAGTAGTAGTAATTGCAGCAGCAGCAGCAGCAGTAGTAGTTGTAGTAGAAGCAGCAGCAGTAGTTGTAGTAGTAGTAGTAGCCGTTGTAGGAAGAAGGATAAGAGACAATAATAAAAAAAAAAAAATCAGGAAAAGGAAAGAGAAGTTAGTAAGTTCAAAAGGGTTAAAGGTGAAGAAAATACGGATTAAAAAATTAAGATTTTAAATATTAAAAGAGAGGGAAGGAAAAAAGAAGAGAGGAAAACTATCTTACTTCTCATTTTTGATATCATAAGTCCTCCAATGACAATAAGAACAATCACAAGGAAGAACCCTGCTGCAGCCAAAATAACTCCAGTATCAGTAGTTGAAGATTTGGGTTCTTTCTGGATTGTTCTGTTATTGCAGCAATTAACATTTTCAGAACACCCAAGTTTCAATTCAGATATTTCCTCTCCATCATGATTATAAAGCTTCATTTTAGTTTTATCAAGGGTAAAACCATTTTCTTTGCCAAATGAACCAATCTGAAACGTAAAGAAGTTTACCGCAGAATAAGTTAAAAATAATGTAAACTTGAAATTTGTATTCAATTTAATTGTTAATTAAGAGAAAATATATAGTACACATGTAAACGAAGAAATGTACACTCTTTTACCCTTTTACTTGTTGCAGTCATTTGACTGTGGTCATGCTGGAGCACTGCCTTTTAGTCAAGCAAATTGACCTCAGAACTTATTCTTTGTAAGCCTAGTACTTATTCTATTGTCTCTTTTGCCGAACCGCTAAGTTATGGGGACTTAAACACACCAGCATCAGTTGTCAAGCGATGTTAAGGGGTGGGGGACAAACACAGACACACAAACATATACACACACACATACATATATGTATACATATATATGATGGGTTTCTTTCAGTTTCCGTCTATCGAATCCACTCACAAGGCTTTGATTGGCCTGAGGCTATAGTAAAAGACACTTGCCCAAGGTGCCACGCAGTGGGACTGAACCCGGAACCATATCATTCTTAAGCAAGCTACTTACCACACAGCCACCACATCCATGAAAAGGAGCAAAGGGAAATAAAGTCACAGAATTCTATCATGTTGGTGGAGTTTTGAGAAAAATGAATTAATGATACATTATAAGCCAGATGCAATATAATAATAATAATAATAATAATAATAATAATAATAATAATAGTAATAATAATAATAATAATAATAATAATAATAATAGAATAGGAAGCCGGACATAGTCTTAATTGAGAAAGAAAACAAACTATGCTGGATCTAGGATGTAGCATGCCCAGCTGACAACAAGGTGTGTGATAAGGAAGAAAGAAAAGTCGAGAGATATGGCAGGTTAGCTTGGGAAGTTAAGCAGTTGTGGTCGATGAAAAACGTAGCAGTAGTACCAATAATTGTTAGGAGCCCTGGGAACAGTGAGCAAAATTCTCGAGAAGTACGTGGAACAAATAGGGGCTACAATAAGAGTGGAGCACTTGCAGAAAACAACACTGCTTGGAATCACTCGAATACTCTGGAAGGCACTCGAAAAATAAGAGGTGTTACCTTAGTTCACTGGTAGTGAACTGCTGACACTGTAGCACATCTCCAGCGTTAGAAGCTGTGCAAAGGCAATAATGTATGTATGTGCCCTTTTCAAGCCTAGCCAGGCTAATGGGCCTGGTTTCCCTGTTTCTGTGGCGTATGTGTTCCCCTCAGCTGGACGGGACGCCAGTCCATCACAGTGTTACTCAAGAAACAGGAAGAAAGAGTGAGAGAAAGTCGGGGCGAAAGAGTACAACAGAGGTCGCCACTACCCTATGCCAGAGCCTCGTGGAGCTTTAGGTGTTTTCGCTCAATAAACACACACAACGACCTGTCTGGGAATCGAAATCGCGATCCTCTGACTGCAAGTCTGCTGCCCTAACCACAGGGCCATTGCAAGAAATAAATCCTGCCTTTTTTAGCCTAGCCAGGCTCATGGGCTCAGTTTCTCGGTTTCAATGGTGTATGTGTTCCCCAGCTGGATGGGATGCCAGTCCATTGCAGCATTACTCATTTTTGCCAGCTGACTGGAGCAACATGAACTGAAGTGTTTTGCTCAAGAACACAATGCATCACCCAGTTCTGGAATCGAAACCACAATCTTATGATCATGATGCTGACACTCTAACCACTAAGCCATGCGCCTCCACAAAGGCAATAATAATAATGATAATAATAATAATAATAATAATAATAATAATAATATAATAATAATAATGGATGAAAGGCCAAGTAAACCTCAACAGAATTTGAACTCAGAATGTAAAGGTGGACGAAATGTGGCTAAGCACCTTGCCCAGTGTGCCACCCTAATGACAACAACATTGCCACCCTAATGACAATAACAGTTTCAAATTTTAGTACAAGGGATTTTAAACTCAGAAATTTAAGATGCATAAAATATCGCTAAAAATTTTCCCCAGGATGCTAACAATTCCGCCGGTTCACCACCTTAATATTCATAATGATAATAATAATAATAATAATAATAATAGTTCGAAGGTCGTGCTTCACCAACTCGTCCCAGGTTTTCCTGGGTCTCCCTCTTCCACAGGTTCCCTCAACTGCTAGGGTGTGGCACTTTTTCACACAACAATCTTCATCCATTCTCGCCACATGACCATACCAGCACAAACGTCTCTCTTGCACACCACAACTGATGCTTCTTAGGTACAGATTTTCTCTCAAGGTACTTACACTCTGTCGAGTATGAACACTGACATTACACATCCATCGGAGCATACTGGCTTCATTTCTTGCGAGCTTACGCATATCCTCAGCAGTCACGGCCCATGTTTCACTGCCATGTAGCATGGCTGTTCGTACACACGCGTCATACAGTCTGTCTTTTACTCTGAGCAAGAGGCCTTTTGTCACAAGCAGAGGTAAGAGCTCTCTGAACTTTGCCCAAGCTATTCTTACTCTAGCAGTTACACTTTCAGCACACCCACCCCCGCTACTGACTTGGTCACCTAGGTAACGGAAGCTATCAACTATTTCTAGTTTTTCTCCCTGGAATGTGGCAGAAGTTGGTCTCAGAGCATTTTCAGTGTTTATTGCTCCTGAGCATCTGCTACATACAAAAACTATCTTCTTAGTTAGCCTTCCTTTGACATTGCTGCACCTCTTATGTGTCCATAGCTTATACTTGGTGCATCTTATAGAGTTTCTACCTACACCTTTTCTACAGATCGAGCAGGGCCATCTACCTGAAGGCGTTTGTGATTTGTCTACCTTCCTACTTATTAGGACTTTGGTTTTAGCTAGGTTGACTCTAAGGCCCTTCAATTCTAATCCTTGCTTCCACACCTGAAACTTCTTCTCCAGTTCTGATAGTGACTCAGCAATTAGAGCAAGGTCATCAGCATAGAGGAGCTCCCAGGGGCATCCTGTCTTGAATTCCTCTATTATTGCCTGGAGGACTATGATAAATAGGAGGGGGCTGAGGACTGAGCCTTGGTGGACCCCTACATCTACCCAGAATTCTTCACTGTACACGTTGCCAACCCTCACCTTACTAGCAGTGTCCCTGTACATGGCTTGCACAGCTCTCACTAACCATTCATCTATCTCTAGTTCCTCATTGACCACCAGATAAGGGATCAGGGGACCCTGTCGAAGGCTTTCTCCATGTCAACAAAAGCCAGGTACAGGGGCTTATCTTTGGCTAAGTATTTCTCCTGCAGCTGCCTTACCAGGAATATAGCATCCGTGGTACTTTTCCCTGGCATGAACCCAAACTGCATCTCATCTAAACTAACTCTCTCTCTAATTAGTTGGGCTATAACCCTCTCCGTAACCTTCATTACCTGATCCAACAGCTTGATACCTCTGTAATTATTTGTATCTAGGGCATCACCTTTACCTTTGTAGCAGTTGACTATTATGCTGCTACATCAGTCATTGGGTACGACTCCTTTGTGTATCACCTGATTAACTATACGGGTGACTAGGCTATAGCCGACACGACCAGATATTTTGAGCATCTCTGCAGTGATTCCTGATGGGCCTGGGGCTTTTCCGGTCTTCATGCTTCTAATTGCCTTAACTACCAAGGAACTGTCAACTCAGATAGCTGGTCCCTCTGTTAGGTCGACATTCAGCAGACTCTCTTTATCCCATTCATTTTCTTTATTCAGCAACCTTTTATAATGGCGTCTCCAAACCTCTCTCTTTGCATCCTCATTTAGTGCGAGTGAACCATCTTCCATGTGAACACATTTCTCTCCTACCACATCACAATTCTCTCTCACACACTGTCTTGCAACATGAAACACCTCCAGTCTTTGGTCCTCACAGCACAGAACATTGGCAAATTTTTTCTTATCTGCTTCCCCTCTGGCTAGATAGACCTGTCTCCTAGCTTCCCTTTTGGCAATCTGATACAATTCCCTGCTACCACCATTCTTCCAGTCCTTCCAAGCCTGTCTCTTTTCTCTAATAGCCCTGTCTACAACATTGTTCCACCACCACGTTACCTTGGGACGAGAGGGGACTTTCCACCAGCCACAGATCTGGTCAGTGGCTCTCAGCAGGTTGTCCCTTGGAAACGTTCAGTTGCCTTCTACCCCATGTGATACTCTATCCCCTTCTGCTTCGTTAAAGGCTTCAAGTAACATGTCCCTAAATCTTTATCCATTCACAGGATCTTTAAACTTCCAGATCCTTCTTCTCAATGTTGGTCGTCTTCTTGTTGTCCTCTTAGTCCTGATCCTAAAGTCACTAACTACCAGTCTATGTTGCGGGGTACATTCTTCGCCTGGGAAGGTTTTGGCATTTATAAGCAGCCATCTTTCCCTTTTCCTGGCAAGGATGTAGTCAATTTGGCTGGTATGTCAGCCCGATCGGTAGGTGACTAGGTGGCTGGTAGGTTTCCTGAAGTTAGTGTTGCAAACCATAAAATCATTTGCATCGCAGAACTCCAGCAGCCTGGTTCCCTCCTCGTTGCGGGAACCCTAGCCATAGCCTCCACGTACACCATGGAAGCCCCCAGCATGTCGTCCAATGTGACCATTGAAGTCACCAGCCTCAAAGAGAAGGTCTCTGTCGTTCGTCAACGAGGTAGTCTGCAGTAGAGTGTCATAGAATCGGTCTTTCTGTCCATCGGGTAGCCCCGGCTGAGGAGCATAGGCCGATATAATGGTTGCTAATCCATGATGAAGCACTAATCTAATCTTAAGTATTCTGTCACATACTCTGATTACCTCAATTACTTTATCTACCCATTTCTTAGCGATAAGTATACCCATGCCACCAAGCACGTCAGTGTTCCCTGCCCAGAAAATCTTGTACCTGTGTTCTTTACTACATTGTGCAATAATGATAATAATAATAATAATAATAATAATAATAATAAAGCAGAGACAGAGGGATTTTTAATTGCAGCACAAGACCAAAGCCTCCCCACCAGAAATTACCAAAAACATGTAATGAAAAGAAATATAACAAGTAACTGCAGAATATGTGGAGATGGACAAGAAACAATAAATCATATTATCTCTGGCTGCCCAGTCCTGGCTAAGAAGGAATATATTCACAGACATGACAGAGTTGGAACCTACATACACTAGAAGCTATGCCAACATTATGGAATAACAACAGAAAAAAGATGGTACAGGCACACACCAGAAAAGGTCACAGAAAACGAGAAAGCAACCATACTCTGGGATATGCCAATACACACAGATAGAGAAATTAAGGCCAACAGACCAGATATAGTTGTCAGAGATCATGAAGGAAAAAAATGCTTTCTAATTGATGTATCAATACCGGCAGATGACAACGTGTCTCTAAAAGAAATGGAGAAACTTTCAAAATACAATGACCTGGAAATGGAGGTAACCAGAATGTGGAATCTAAAAACAGAAACAATTCCTATCATAGTAGGTGCATTAGGCATGATAAAAAAATATTCAGACAAATACATAACAAAAACACCAGGACTTACAAACACATATAACATACAGAAAATTGCACTATTAGGCACTGCACACATCCTACACAGAACACTTTCCATACAATAACCATCAGAGCATCACAACAAATCACAGCACATACCCAAGGCACACAGAGCTGCGCTCGGTAGTGAAGTGAAAGCACGCTATAAAAAATAAAACTACTGAATAATAATAATAATAATAATACTTTCTACTCTAGGTACCAGGTCTGAAATTTGGCAGGAGGGGGTCTAATAAAGTACATCAACCCCCAGTACACAAGTAGTACTTATTTTATTGACAAAGAAAAGATAAAAGGCAAAGTTGGCCTTGGCAGCATTTGAACTTAAAACATATTCTGAAGAAATGCTAGAGTTGCAGTTGTTGGCACAGTAGGGCACCAGTTGCAGCATTCAACAAGAGGTTGGTAAAAATGCTCCATTTTTGAGAGAATCCTTGCCTGAATTTCTCTATCTCTGGTTGCCCTAAGTCCTTGTATGAAGAAAAGGGATTTAAACATATCCTGAGTGAGTTCCCGAAGTTTTAAGTTTTCACACATACAGTCGACTATTCTGGCATATATAATAAAGTCATCATTATCAGTTTTTGTAAAATTTCAACACTCCATTCAAGTGTTAAATAATGAACTTTTGTCACAAAAGATCTTTGATAGTAATTCAATAGTTTCTTGGAAACTAATCTCACTCACCTTTTTGGGCAATATAAAGTTACAGTAGTGTTCATGCTTGGCTGGGACTACCTTGCATAACAATAGCCTCACTTTCTCCTCATCTGACCATAACTTGCAATCTTTCTTAAAAACTTTCTCATACCTTCTATAGTATACACGAAATATAATACTTTCCTCTGGATTATAAGTGAATTCAGAAATTGAGTTCACCACACTGTCTGGCGTAAACGGACTTACTGAAGTTTCAGACTACCTTGACTGTAACTCATTTAACTGTTGTTGTTGTAATATTTGCTTCTGCAAATCCTGTAGCTGTTCCTGTTGCTTCTCTTGAAACTGTATTACTGCAACTAATAGGTTCTCCATAATTTAATAATTTATATGATGCCCAAATTGCATAGGAGTGGCTGTGTGGTAAGTAGCTTGCTTACCAACCACATGGTTCTGGGTTCAGTCCCACTGCGTGGCACCTTGGGCAAGCATCTTCTACTATAGCTTCAGGCCGACCAAAGCCTTGTGAGTGGATTTGGTAGACAGAAACTAAAAGAAGCCTGTCATATATATGTATATATATAGATTATGTGTGTGTGTATGTTTGTGTGTCTGTGTTTGTCAACCCAACATTGCTTGACAACTGATGCTGGTGTGTTTGCATCCCCGTAACTTAGTGGTTCGGCAAAAGGGACTGCTAGGATAAGTACTAGGCTTAGAAAGAATAAGTCCTGGGGTCGATTAGCTCGACTAAAGGCGGTGCTCCAGCATGGTCACAGTCAAATAACTGAAACAAGTAACAGAGTATTACATGTTCAAGAACACGCTACACTGCCCAGTCTGGCATTTGAAACCACAGTCTTGCAATTGTGAGTGCAACAACCTAACCACTTGGCTATGCATCTTATTTTACTAAGCCAACTATGAAATATCAACAATTAAAAGTGTAGTGGCCATTTATTTAAAGTAACTTCAATATAATCCTGTAACTTCAAACACTACTATTTTGGATATTATCTTGTATTCTTCAACAAATCATTTTAAACTGTCTTAGACTTCTTGGTTGGAAACTATTTGCCGGCACCAGAATGAAATAGCTGTATAGGAAATGTTATAAAGATATTTTAAAAACATAAATGTTATTTTACATTTTAATGTGAAACAAAAATTACAAAAATAGCAATATTTAAGAAAACTACTTACTTTTTTGTATATATATTTCCCATCTTTATATTGGACATTGTGGAACTGAAAACCTATCAATCCATTTCCATGAGAATCAAACATTTTTACAGCATCCAATGAGTTGAATATTTCAGTTTCTTTTATGGTTGAAACCAATTCTTCTGCTGAAAATTCTTCACACATTTTTCCACCGCAGTTTTTATTAATCACTTTCTTTAACCCGTTATGCATTGCATAAACTGAATTCATTGTTTGTACGATTCTCTGATTATTTACATAAAAATCAATTTCGTCGTCAGAAAAGGTTTTCTTAGTGCATGTAGATGCATTTTTTGGTGAATCACACATATACTGGTTCCAAAAATATTTAAAGTATGGGTTTTTTAAGTGGTTCAAACTTGCATGTCTCTCTTTTAAATATTTTTTGAAACTTATTCCCTCACGTAAAAGAGCTCGTTTCGAACCATCAACTGTTATGATAATAGAGCCAGCAAACACATGGCCATAACTTAAAATCAACTGGTTCTTCCCCCATGCATCACTCCCAATAAAAGTAAAAAAATTATGCATTTTCCTCTGATTCAAAGATTTAAGAAGATCTACAGTTCGGGAACTGGTGCCAAAGTATATGATAACTTTAATATTCATTATCAATGCCTTGGAAAATACTTCATCAAATTCATTATGTTTGGCTTTTGTTTTGCTTGCAGCAATACCTGTAAACGAGAAGATACATATCTGGTTCTCCTTAGCAGCTGAAAGTAAAAGTTTTTTTGCATTTAGTCCGTAGTTGTTTGTGGCATAAATTAGCCCAACATACCTCCAATCAAAGAATTTCAAAATTTGAATTATAGCATTTACTTGCTGATTATCACTTGGGACAGTTCGTAGAAAATATGGATATGAAATCCGATCATCTAGGTCTTCAGAGGAAGCAGCATAGGAAATTACTGGTCTTTTGTATAGCATGAATGTATTAGCTATAGCTTTTGTAACAGAGCTTGACAGAGACCCAACAACACCTACAATATTGGATGGAGAAATGACTTGACAAGTACCAATATCCTTGATTTTGGTCTCACCAGTCAGAATGCTTGTAATATTTGAATATGCACGTAATGGGTTGTAGCAGTCATCCAGCAACAGAGCTCCAAGTTTAACACTGTCACTGATTGTTTTAAACTTGTTCACATAAAACAGGAAAGCTTCTCCGGCAATTGTGTCAATGAAAGGTTTTCTGGAAACAATAAAAAGTAAGAATTTTTTTTAAACAAATTTTTATAGACAAATTTTTATAGACAGGCGTAGGAGTGGTTGTGTGGTAAGTAGCTTGTTTACCAACCACATGGTTCCAGGTTCAGTCCCACTGCGTTGCACCTTGGGCAAGTGTCTTCTACTATAGCCTCTGGCTGACCAAAGCCTTGTGAGTGGATTTGGTAGACGGAAACTGAAAGAAGCCCGTCGTATATATGTGTGTGTGTGTGGTGTGTGTGTGTGTATGTTTGTGTGTCTGTGTTTGTCTCCCAACATCGCTTGACAACCGATGCTGGTGAGTTTACGTCCCCGTAACTTAGCGGTTCGGCAAAAGAGACCAATAGAATAAGTACTAGGCTTACAAAGAATAAGTCCTGGGGTCGATTTGCTCGACCAAAGGCGGTGCTCCAGCATGGCCACAGTCACATGACTGAAACAAATAAAAGAGTAAAAGAGTAAAAAAGATACAATTATTAGTCAAAGCAAAAGGATGGTGTCTTTGATCTATTTAAACCCTTCAAACCAGTGTAGTTTATGTGGTGGATGGTTAGTCTGAACTTCTGCAGATCTTATGGTTTGGAAAGAAATCATGGGTGAAAAAGGAATTTTAGAAGGGTGTTATTCTGCGAATGAAGAAAAGATTGAGTTAAATACTTTATAGTGGAATTTATCAGATAAGATACTGACAGTCTGAAGAGAAGTGAGGTTGGTATATTAGGTGGCTCTAAAAACTGTGGCAGTGGTGATGTGGGTAGGAGTAGGTTTAGCCCCATATCGACTCTGGTTGGGTATACTTATAACACTGGTCAACAATTTTTGAAAAATTGTGTGCTTCTTAAATGAGATTAGCTAATTCTTATGTCTTGAATCTAAATATCACCTGTAATGATATGCATAAGATCTGGTCACCAAATCTAAGTAGAGATTTCAAACTTAAAATCTTCAAAGCCACAGTCGAACCAATTCTACTATATGGCTCAGAAACCTGGATGTTATCAAAGAAGCTTGAGAGGCGGTTGGATGGAACTTACACTTGCCTCCTTATGAGAGCTCAAAATCTCTCGTGGAAGCGTCATCCAACCAAAGTACAAATATATGGGAAACTACCACCTTTATCATCTCTTGATACCAGAGGGCGACACTCTCCTACTCTGATGTAATCTAGTGGTTAGGGTGTTGTACTCATGGTCAAGAGATCATGGTTTCAATTCCTAGACCAGGTGGTGCATTGTGTTCTTGAGCAAAACACTTCATCTCATGTTGTGTACTTGTTCAGGCAATGCCAGTTTGACGGATATATATCATCTGAAAAATATTTTCTAACTAGAAAGGGTATGGCCTGGTCAGCCTGTAATGATAAGCATAAGAGCAGGTCATCAAATCTAAGGAGAGATTTCAAACTTAAAATCTTCAAAGCCACAGTTGAACCAATTCTACTATATGGCTCAGAAACCTGGATGTTATCAAAGAAGCTTGAGAGGCGGTTGGATGGAACTTACACTCGCTTCCTTATGAGAGCTCAAAATCTCTCGTGGAAGCGTCATCCAACCAAAGTACAAATATATGGGAAACTACCACCTTTATCATCTCTTGATACCAGAGGGCGACACTCTCCTACCCTGATGTAATTTAGTGGTTAGGGTGTTGTACTCATGGTCAAGAGATCATGGTTTCAATTCCTAGACCAGGTGGTGCATTGTGTTCTTGAGCAAAACACTTCATCTCATGTTGTGTACTTGTTCAGGCAATGCCAGTTTGACGCATATATATCATCATCTGAAAAATATTTTCTAACTAGAAAAGGTATGGTCTGGTCAGCCTGTAATGATAAGCTGGTCATCAAATCTAAGTAGAGATTTCAAACTTAAAATCTTCAAAGCCACAGTTGAACCAATTCTACTATATGGCTCAGAAACCTGGATGTTATCAAAGAAGCTTGAGAGGCGGTTGGATGGAACTTACACTCGCCTCCTTATGAGAGCTCAAAATCTCTCGTGGAAGCATCATCCAACCAAAGTACAAATATATGGGAAACTACCACCTGTATCATCTCTTGTGAAAGGTAGAAGAGTCCAGTTTGCTGAACATTGTTGTAGAGCTGAAAACGAGGTAATTTCTACTCTTCTCCTCTGGAAGCCATCTGCTTGTGATACCAGAGGGCGCACACTCTCCTACCCTGATGTAATCTCCAGGGATACAGGCATCCAGCAACAGGACCTCCATAATGCTATGATGGACCATGAAGTCAGGCGTAACATAGTAAATTCCATTGTCTCAACCACAATCGAACAATGATCAATGATGACGGAGTGAGCTAATACACAGCACATGCATTTGGTCACTACAAACAAATCATTTGTGCAGGTCACTCAGCAAAAGTTGACCCCTCTTATGTCTTCATCCCCATCATCATTTAATGTCCATCTTCCATGCCGGCATAATGTGAAGAGTCTGACAAGATCTAAGAAACCAGAGGACTATGTCATGCTTCAGTGTCTGCTTATATGTGGTTTCTATATTTGGTGACCTTCCTAACACCATGCTCTACACAGAGTGTACTGGTTGTGTTCTCAAGGCACCAGTACTAGTGAGGTTGCCATGTAACTCACCAGACTAAAGTTTACCCTTAACTGAATGGGAGTATGGTATGGAGTATGGGTGGTGGCTTTATCTTAGGTGCTGAGAGTTTAACCCTTTTGTTACTAACCCGGCCAAAACCGGCTCTGGCTCTGCAGTAAAATGTTTTGTTTTCGTAAGGTTTGAATTAAAATCTTCAATCAAACGTTAGTCACAATTTATGTTCCTCACACTAGCTGAATGATAACTAAGTTATTTTACTAAATTCTTTGTTATATTTAAAATAACTGAAAGAAACACAGAGCATCTCAAAAGAAATACAGTAACGAAAGGGTTAAAACATGAAAGAAAGGACAGAAATAGGCATCTTACTGCAGTCAAGATACACAGCTATATCGTTTATACAAAGTAGGTTAGTGTAATTGGGGAGAAGTTGGAAGTAGAGTGGAGATCATGGTGATGAATTGTCAGAATGTGTCATCAAGAAACAAGATGGTGAAGAGAAGAGAAAGTGGAAAGAGAAGACTGAGAAGAGTTGGTGGGTGGAAGTTGCAAGAGTGTATGTGGGGCGTGAGAGTATGGTACCTGAGATAGTGGTGGCCACAGATATATAGGAGTAAGACAACAGCAAGTGGTTCAAAGGAGAGTGAACAAAATAACTGGTAGCACAGAAAGACGGTGAATGGAAAATGTAAGGAGAAAGAATCCCAAAGCACCATCAGTACGTGGTTGATGCCAGCACCACCTTGACTGGCTTCCGTGCCAATGGCACATAAAAAGCACCAAATGATCATGGCCGTTGCCAGCCTCGCCTGGCACGTAAAAAGCACCCACTACACTCATGGAGTGGTTGGCGTTAGGAAGGGCATCCAGCAGTAGAAACACTGCCAGATCTGACTGGAGCTTGGTGCAGCCTCCTGGCTTCTCAGACCCCGGTTGAACCGTCCAACACATGCTAGCATGGAATACGGATGGTAAACGATGATGATGATGAAAGAAGTAGGGAGAATGTTCAGAAAGAAAAATGGATGTCAAAGGATGTAGTTCTTGGAACTACTACAAACTAAGAAAGAGGAAGCTTTATACACCAAAAGGTTACAGTCAGGTTACAGTGAGGGTGACCTGATAAAACATAAATAATAGGAGTGCAAAAAATTTTCACCGAAAATTTTACCCAAAAATTTTTTCCATAAATTTTTCGAAAATTTCACCCAAAAAGTTTTCAACAATTTTCACCAAAAATTTTAGCCAAAAATTTTTCGAAAATGTTCACAGAAAATTTTTCCCAAAATTTTTCGAAAGTTTTCACTGAAAATTTTCTCCAAAAATTTTTCGAAAATGTTCACCGAAAATTTTTGCACAAAAAGTTTTCGTAAATTTTCACCGAAAACTTTACCCAAAAATTTACCGAAAATTTTAACCAAAAAGTTTTCGAAAATTTTACCCAAAAATATTCCAAAAATTTTAAACAAAAAGTTTTCGAAAATTTTACTCAAAAATTTTCCGAAAATTTTCACTGAAAATTTTCCCCAAAAAATTTTTCGAAAATTTCACAAAAAAAGTTTTCGAAAATTTTCACTGAAAATTTTACCCAAAAATTTTCATCGAAATTTTTCACAAATTTTTCGAAAGTTTTCACTAAAAATTTTCCCCAAAAAATTTTTCGAAAATTTCACAAAAAAAGTTTTCGAAAATTTTCACTGAAAATTTTCCCCAAAAATTTTTCGAAAATTTGTCTGTCCTTGTTTATCCCCTCTATGTTTAACCCATTGTGGGCAATAAAGAAATAAGAATTTCATACAAGCATGCTGTTCCTTTGTTTCAGACATCACAAAAGTCTATGAAAAAGGGAGAAGCACGGCACAGCAATGATACACCACATGGCAATACAACTACACAAGATGCAAACTGATGCCTGAGAGTCAGATCAAATTTTAAACTATTATGGCTTTATTTACATTTAATGGATATTTGTCCTCATCTTGTTTGTTGTTAACACGTTTCAGCTGATATACTTTCCAGCCTTCATCAGGTGTCTTGGGGAAATTTTGAACCTGGGTTCTCATTCCTAAGGTATTTTTTGATGCTATTATTATTATTATTATTATTATTATTATTATTATTATTATTATTGTTATTATTATTCCCTTCTTTCTTCAAATTTTCATCCGCTTCTCACCGAGTGTTTTCCATACACCTAGGGCAGAGAAGCCCATTGTATGCGTTCCCAGATTACACACGCAAATTCACAGGTAAAATATGTATTTTTAAAAAATTTTTAATAAATAGGTGGTGCTCCAGCATGGCCACAGTCGAATGACTGAAACAAGTAAAAGAATAAAAAAAAGAATAAATAAATAAATTCATGAATGGATGTTGTGGCTTTGTTCCACAGAGAACGGTTCTGGTTACTTTTGGGTACCCTCTCGTATAATGTATGGAAAGTATATATTGTAATTAAATAATCTTAAGTAAAAATGACTAACCTTACATCACCACAACCAAAACCATGACCACTGTCATGAAGTGAGAAGATGCCTAATATTAAGATGTTTCCTGATACATACACAAAATTATCATCGTTAAATGATTGACTTTCAGGGCAGGCTTTGGAATATTTCAAAGTGAGAGTTGAAAATGATGATAGATTATCATTCATCTTTATCGCAGAGGATTCCAATTGCAAAGTATCATTTGAGAAATATTCACCAACCTGAAATATATACAACAAAATTAATGCTAATAACAGTTTCAAGTGATCTTTATAATATATTTGTTTTAGTTGAAAGTTTGTAGCACTGATCGACTTTCATCTCATTTATCATCTTATGTATAGACTCAGCTGCAGAAAGATATGGTTTCCACTGTGACTGTAAAAGCAAATCCCATCTAAAAGTTTGGTCATGGAAATGAAAATGACCAAAGCAGGACAACGAGGTCTATGCTTTCTTTAGATTTTTGTAGGATGGCAGGCCTTACATATCACTTGGTTTTAAATTGAATATGTGACATTTTGGCAAAGCTATTTTGGCACAATTTATTTGGCATCACTGATTCAGTGCTGATCTATTCAACATCAGATATTTCAATGCTTTTTCATTCTCTCCCTTTCTGCCCCTCTCTCTCTCTCTCTCTCTCTCTCTCTCTCTCTCTCTCTCTCTCTCTCTCTCTCTCTCTCTCTCTCTTCCATCAAATTACATCCTACCATATTAAAAAATGAAAAGGACACATTTGATAAAAATTTGATGAAATAGTCTTCAGAGAAAAGACAGAATTATCATCACTGGATTGGATACCTTTTATCCATAGAGTCTGCTGGATCAAATGCCCCTCCCCCATCAACTCCTCTTAATGGAGTTGACCTCAGCACCAGACCACGCAAAGTCTCCAAATTCCATTTCCAAGACCAGCTCAATGCCACACTTCTCCAGCAAAGCTCCATTGATCCAAATACCTGGGAGACAATCACCAAGGATTTCCCAAAGTAGTGACATGTCATCGTTGAGGGAACAGATCAGATGGGAAATAACAAGCTTTCTGGTACTTGAAACCAGCTAATTGGTTGGAGCTTTGACAATTCTGTGTTGACCACTCTTGATAGCAAAAGTGCTTAATGTTCAACCCATGTCAACAGGTGACAAATATCATCCACCTATGTACACCCCCACTACATTCCTCACACAATCAAAGCATTTACCCTCAAAACCCCAAAGATTTACTTGTAGCTATCTAGACACAAAATGCTACTTACAAGAAAAGAAGAGGTTATACATCATTGCCAAGTAGGAGGCCTTTAACTACCATCACAATGACTCAAGAACAGACAGACACCTTTCTCACTTCTCAAATTGCAGTTGAATTTTTACAATTTGTGTGTTCAGTACAAAAATCTTTACTGAAAAATTTCATTTTTGTCAAGATAGTTCTGTGAGAAATACTCATACTGATAAAGGTATCACATTTACCATTTACTTTGCTTCCAACTTCACATCATCAGTAGCAGTATTTTTTACCTGCTTTTTCATGCTGGTATTGGTTGGATGGGGTTTTTTTCCTGAGGCTGAGTTGCATGGCTGTGTGACTTTCTAACCACTAACTCTTTTTGTTGCCGCATGCAACAGAGACACAGTGTGCCTATCCTAAACCCAGGACACACAAACACACAATAATGCTTCTAACTCTACACAGGACACATAAAAAAAAATAGTTCTCTCAGATTCTTCTTCATCATTCCATATGTCTCACTACTTGTTTCAACACCATCATCATCATCATCATCATCACCGTTTAACGTCCGCTTTCCATGCTAGCATGGGTTGGACAATTTGACTGAGGGCTGGTGAACCAGATGGCTGCACCAGGCCTCAATACTTCTTTAATCACCTCAGCCTCAATGTGACTAAATCTCACAAGTTCCTGGCATTATCCTCAAATCTTTTGTTACCTTCAATTGCTCTGTTATCCTCAAACCTCCCACTACCCTCATTATCTTCAAACTTTCAAATCTTTGCTCATTGGTATATTTTTAGCAAAGTGTACTCTGATCTCTAGTCTTAGGATAACTTCTTTACAAGTCTCAGAGTTACTGAAAATTATCATGAGCACTGTCATTCTTTAATTAAGTCTGGCCACAATCAAATGACTGGAAAAAAAAATAAAAGAATTATCTAGAAATAGATTTTAGCAGTACCAAAATCTTTGATTCTTCTCTCACTACAAGAGAAAACACTCAGCAATGCATTTTATTCCCAAGACCAACAACTATATTTAATTTACACACTAACTTTGAGTCAAAGAAGTTTTCTCAGGCTTGCTCCATCTGCTGGAAATTGCAGCCAAATCTTCCCCAAATCATACCCAGCTATCTTAAAGAAAAGGACACACTAGGTAATATAGTTTTGAATACCCATAAAGAAGGTATAGGTACAACCTTTGATCAAGGTTAACTTGATGTTAAATAATAACATACTAACCTTTTGGAAAATGCTTTGTTTTACTAAATATACATTCAAAGTAGCTGCCACAGAGTTTTCTTTTAAGCCAAGAGCACTTCTAGAAAAACAATCTGGAACAATTTGGTCATCAGCAAGAACACTTCTCAGGTTTTGAGGATTCAAGTACGTCGAACATTTCGACATCTTGCATTCCTTTCGTTTAGCAAGGGCAATGCTATAAACAGACTCCATGATAGCTTTTGTATGAAGTAGCCATTGTCCGTTGTGAGGAATATTTTTTGAATCGACTTTTGTTATATCCAGCATATTTCGTATCCATTGATATAACGTATCATTTTGAAATTCAGTTACAGCTTTTATATCCCTCAGATAATCTTTAAATTCCTTGTTGGTAGAGCTCGATGAAGTTACTACATAGAAACCTTCCATATTAGAATGTTTTGGAAACTCATTTTGTAGTTTCCCAGAAATATCTAAAATTATCCAGGTCATACCTTTGATTTGAAAAAAGGAATCAATATTTTGTATTTCACCAACATATATCATGCCAGAGGAAAAACTTTCATGAAGAAAACTTATTTCTTCAATTGCATTCTTAGAAAATACTCTTTTCATTGAAATGCAGATACCATCACTTTTTGCTTTTGCCTCTAATATGTTAGCCATTTCAATTCCATATTCATTATCAGAGTAAATAATTCCAGGGGAAACCCATTTCAATCTCTTCAAAAGCATTATTGCAGCCTAGAAACAAAAGAAATAAAGATGAAAATGGTTCTTAAGACCTTCTGGTTAAAATTAATATTTCAGTTTTGATTTTGATTAACATTGTCTAAAGCACAATTCCATCAAATAAACAAAGTTTTGGCACAAGTCATGAATATCTAACAAACGCAAGTAATTCTTGTACAAAGAATTTGAGCCCATGACATTCTGTAGTGCTTGAATGAAATAAATATAACAATGCACCTAGGAATGGATGTTGGGGTACCCAGCACAATTAGAAATAAAACCTTTCTCTTACTGAAAAACCAACATACCAGACTAGAGATCACACAACCATTGAGTACCTTCTTTACATTAACAAATACGAAGTATACTTGTTTATTCTTAACTAAGAATTTCTCAAGAAATTGGCTGGTTAGAAATACGGTACAGTGCCTCAGCATCTTGATATAAACTTATGGCTGAGTAATAAAGAAGTTTACTTCATAATATGGCATTTGCCATATTCTGAATGCCTTACTTCTCTGGGCATGGACACATTGAAACTCCGACGTCTGGCAGCTGACTTGGCAGACATCCATAAAATTATTAACCATCTTACTAACAATAACTCTGAGCACCTTTTCAAACTTCACCTGTCTAATACTCGTGGACATGTTTACAAAGTCGGAAAACAGCACAGCTCCCATGACCTACTGAAACATTTTTTCATGCTAAGAGTTGCTGAAGCATAGAACAAACTGCCGGCATCAGTTGTTAGTTGTCGGAGCACTGCATCCTTCAAAACTTCCATGCTTCCTGAGATTCGCCAACACTACACCTGACTTTCTCCCCTCCATACACAACGCAAGCATGTATCTGACTCATACACTGTTCACTTCCCAGACATTTTTACATTACTCCATGTGCTTTATACGCACTTTTCACAAGTTGTGGTGCACCTGAGCACTGTATACAATAATTTCATTATTATTATTATTATTATTATTATTATTATTATTATAATCATTAGGTCTCAGGTTCAGTTCCACTATGTAATACCCTGAGCTAGTGTCTGTTGGATGGACAGAAACTACATGGTAGCCTAACAGACTGACTATACATGTAACTTGCAAGTCCATCTTCATTACATTAGCATCACAGTGGTTCACCTTGTGAATGATATTAACAATGCACGTGTCTTAAATCATTAATTTAACAAATCTGTTGTTTGGCTAATTGAATGCTTATTTTTGAAACCAACATAGGATCCATCATCATCATCATCATCATCGTTTAACGTCCGTTTTCCATGCTAGCACGGGTTGGACAGTTCGACCGGGGTCTGAGAAGCCAGGAGGCTGCACCAGGCTCCAGTCTGATCTGGCAGTGTTTCTACAGCTGGATGCCCTTCTTAATGCCAACCACTCCGTGAGTGTAGTGGGTGCTTTTTACGTGCCACCAGCACAGGTGCCAGGCGAGGCTGTCAGCGGCCACGATCGGTTGGTGCTTTTTACGTGCCAACAGCACAGAAGCCAGTCAAGGCGACCCTGGCATTGGCCACATTTGGATGGTGCTTTTTATGTGCCACCAGCACAGGTATCACAACTACAATTTCCATTTGATATTTGTTTTGATATTGATGTTGATGTACTTGCCTCAATAGGTCTCCTCAAGCACAGCAGGTCATGTCCCACCAGTACAGAAGCCAGTCCAGGCTGCGCTGGCATCAGCCACGTTTGGATGGTGCTTTTTACATGCCACCGGCACAGGTATCACAACTACAATTTCCATTTGATATTTATTTTGATGTTGATGTTGATGTATTTGACTCAATAGGTCTCCTCAAGCACAGCAGGTCACCCAACAATCCAAGGTAAGCACAGCAGGTCGTTCTGCAATCCAAGGTACTTTGGATGGGCTGGGGCTATGCGAAACTATAATAAACTCAAAATACATTTTATCCCGAGTAACACTATCCTCATCCAAATTCTCTGTAACTCAGACTACCACTTTCATTATTTATCCAATTAGTTTGAAACCATTGTAAATGCTTTCTCTGGTGCATCTCCTTTGCTCTTACAGCAAATTACAATGGTACTGTCACAACGATTATAATAATAATAATAATAATAATAATAATAATAATAATAATAATGAAATTATTGTATACAGTGCTCAGGTGCACCACAACTTGTCAAAAGTGCATATAAAGTATATGCAGTAATGTACAAAGCATGGAAGTTTTGAAGGATGCAGTGCTCCGACAACTAACAACTGATGCCGGCAGTTTGTTCCATGCTTCAGCAACTCTTAGTGTGAAAAAATGTTTCAGTAGGTCATGGGAGCTGTGCTGTTTTCCGACTTTGTAAACATGTCCATGGGTGTTAGACAGAGGGAGTTTGAAAAGGTGCTCAGAGTTATTATTTGTAAGATGCTTAATAATTTTATGGGTGTCTACCAAGTCAGCTGCCAGACGTCGGAGTTTCAATGCCCAGGGAAGTAAGGCATTCAGAATATGGCAAATGCCTGATGGAGGGTATTCTCTTGGTTGCACGTCACTGAACAGCTTCCAGACGATTAATATCCTGGGCAAGATAGGGGTTCTAGACCAGTGATGCAAATTCCAGGTGAGGTCGTACCATAGCTATATAAAGCCTCAGATAGATAGCTGGAGAGCAGCTCACAAAGGACTTGGAGAGTGATGCCAAGACACCCTCAGCCTTCTTGGCAATTTTAGTGATGTGTTTTGTCCAACGCAAATCGCTGTCGACTATAATGCCCAGGTTACGTTCACAAGAAAACCTTTTGAGATTAGTGTTGTGGAGAGATTATGCAAATTATGCAGGAAGTTGCATGTAAATCATGTAACAATACCTTGTGGACATTTAATAGTAACTTTTATTTCACTGCAAAAGTAATTTTTAGGTTGGTCATGAATTAGAAATCTAACACAATTGAAAGAATAATTCTACAGTATCCATAAATAGTGAATTCCTGCGTCTCTCTGCAGCTGAATGCCATGTAAAAGCACCAAACACACTTTGTAAAGTGGTTGGTGTTAGGAAGGGCCATAGAAACCATGCCAGAACAGACATGGAACCCGGACAGCTCTTCAGTTGGCCAGCTCTTGTCAAACCATCCAACCCATGCCAGCATGGAAAATGGATATTAAATGATAATAATGATGAATTTAAAAAACCCTGTACATAAGTTCATCAAAAGACAGGAGGAAATATCAAAGCGTTGCTATACTGTGACATTAACATAACAATTTGGCTGCTTGGATCTGAGTACCCTTGTTACACCATGCACAACTTGATTAACTCAAAACAAGGGGTCTCTATGTTGCTGCTCCATCTGCTAGAAATAGCAGTCAAATCTCTCTTAAATTAGAGAATGACATATTGGATTTTGTAGTCTGATATGAATTATGTCTGAACAGACAGGATGATCAAGGCTTGGATATCTTTAAGTAGAGGTTTCTTCAGCCAGTGCTGACCCAGGACTAAATAATAACAATTTGGATGATCTGTGCAGTTGCTTGAACTGCTAGGAACAGCAACCAACTCTCCCTTAACCCATTAGCATTCAGATTCCTCTGTTAAACGTAATGCTTATTTATTCACATTGTTTTGAATTGTGGCTTCAAGATTTCAATGAAGTGATTGTTAATTTTTAGAATAATATTATATGGTAAAACCTTTCTCTCACCCTACCCTAACAAACCAATCTACATCTCCACATCTCTTCTCCTCACATTTCCTCCTTCATGCATTATACCTAGCTCTCACTCCCCAATCCTGTCCTTACAGCCCTCATCCTCTGTATCATTGCTATCTGGTAGCCCTGCCAAATCTATACATAGCTGGCAGAACCGTTAGCACCCCAGGCGAAATGCATAGCCGTATTTCGTCTGCCATTACGTTCTGAGTTCAAATTCCGCCGAGGTTGACTTTGCCTTTCATCCTTTTGGGGGTCGATAAATTAAGTACCAGTTATGCACTGGAGTTGATCTAATCGACTTAATCCATTTGTCTGTCCTTGTTTGTCCCTTCTATGTTTAGCCCCTTGTGGGTAATAAAGAAACACATACTCCAGGTTTTGGGCACCTACTCCCACCCTTTAATCACATTTCACAATATTCTGCACTTATATTATGGCGTTCAAACCTCAAGTGTATGCCCTGGAACTTGCCACCATCAATATCTCTCTTCTTTTACTCAACCATCCCATTTATATTCTAATCCCCATTCCTTGTGTGTATGCTTGGCATTTTGCCGCCATCTCTATCCTATTGCCTCCCACACTCTCTCTCCTTCTCCTGCACTCCTCTCAGGTTGTGTAACTGTGTATTTCCTTTGCAGTAGCACACCTGTTTCTGCCTTCATTCCTGATCTCTCTCTTTCTCCAGCCAGGTAACTATGTACTTCCTCAATAGCAAGACACTTGCATCTGTCTCACTATAACCTTTCATCATCCTACACAAGATCACCTCCTCCAATGCCTCCTCCCCTCTTGAAAGTTGTTTTTTTCTTTTTGTCTTGCAAGTACTTGGTGACCCTGTCAGTGCAAATGCCACTCAAAAGCACCCAGTCCACACTGTAAAGTGGTTGGTGTTCAGAAGGGCATTCAGCTGTAAAAACCTTGCCAAAAGTGATCTCGCCTGTGCCTATGTCACGTAAAAGGCACAACTGCCCCCACCTGTGCTTGTGTCACATAAAAAACACTACTGTTTTCATTTGTGCTTGTGCCATGTAAAAAGCACTACTGTCCTTACCTGTGTTTGTGCTACATAAGAAGCACTACCGTCTTCACCTGTGCTTGTGCCATGTAAGAAGCACCTAAGAAGCACTAAGTCCACTCTGCTGAGTGGTTGGTGTTAGGAAGAGCATCCAGCCATAAAAATCCTGCCAAAACAGTCACAGAAGTCTGGAGCAGGCTTTTGCCTGGCTGGCTCTTGTGAAACCATCCCACTCTTGCTAGCATGGAAGGCAGACATTAAACGATGATGAGGATGATGGTAGGTATGAGAGGTTGAATCTGGCCAGTTTGAACATAAAACAGGTGGAATATTTTGGCTGGATTTGGCCAGTTTAACCCAAACCTTAATAGCTTAAGGAAAATAAAACATTTACATAATAAGAGATTCACCAACACTACACCTGATTTTCTCCCCTCTATACACACGCAAGCATGTATCTGACTCATACACTGTTCACTCTCCAGACATTTGTACATTACTGCATATGCTTTATACACACTTTTGACAAGTTGTGGTGCACCTGAGCACTGTATGCAATAATTTCATTATTATATTATAATGTGTGGAAGCGCAATAGCCCAGTGGTTAGGGCAGCGGACACACGGTCGTAGGATCGTGGTTTTGATACTCATACCAGGCGTTGCGAGTGTTTATTGAGCGAAAACACCTAAAGCTCCATGAGGCTCCAGCAGGGGCTGGTGGCGAACCCTGCTGTACTCTTTCATCACAACTTTCTCTCACTCTTTCTTCTGTAAGCCTGCTCGCTTAGCCAGCGGGGTGGTGTCATTTGAAGGCTAAAACAATGCAAAGCGCATTGTGACCAGTGATGTGTAGCAACATCTGATAGCCTGGTCAGTCATGTGATCACGTGATATTATAATGTAGTCCTGAGTCCCCTGTGCCTAGGGAGAAAGATGGATTAGCAAGGGTTCAAATGTCTTTAATTATAGGCTTGCTTGATCAGTGCTGACCTGGACTCAACAGCAACAACAGTGGAGGCGCAATGGCCCAGTGGTTAGGGCAGTGGACTCACGGTTGGAGGATCGCGGTTTCGATCCCAGACCGGGCATTATGTGTGTTTATTAAGCAAAAACACCTAAAGCTCCACGAGGCTCAGGCAAGGGAGTGGTGGCGACCCCCTATTGTACTCTTTCACTCCAACTTTCTCTCACTCTTTCTTCCTGTTTCTTGTCCCCACTTCCTACACAACCGCTGAGCCTGGATGCGCATTCATCCACCCATCGATGCTCTCGGTGTCATGGGTTGACCTGCTTTCTCTTCTGCGGGTCTTACGAATAGCAAAGGACCACATTTCGGACTTCTCCAACTGGGACAAAGACAGCGTCGCTCAACAGCAACAGCAGCAACAGCACAAACAACCTGATTAAACAAATTAAACTTGCAAGGGTTTTAAAACATTTTGTTTATTTGCACAAGATGATACTTTATAGAATAGCTTCTTTTTCTTATCAACTTTTTCTGATATCCCCTGAAAATTATAAAATAAATTATAATTACCTTAACTTGAGTTTCCATGGGTACAGTGAAAGATATGAAATTCTTATAAGACTGAAATGCTATCTGTTCAATGACAGGGCTAATTACTGGCAATGAAACATATGTGGTTGTTTTGAGAAGAGATTCAGTCACGGCATGGTCGCCAAGGGAGATAATTGCTGTGGGAATAAAACACAAAATTCACTCTTTAAACTGAACGTGATAATTTTATTCTTTTCTTTTTTGTTTTTAGTATTAGATTTTGGGGGCTAATACAGTTTTGCACCTCTCCTTAAAAAATGCATTTTTTTTAGAAAAATTGTTTTCGGATTCCTATATTTTAGATTTTTTGCAATCCACCACCACCACCCTTCAATTCCCCACCCCACCTCTACCCCACCTCTACCCCACCTCTACCCCACCTCTACCCCACCTCTACCCCACTCCACCTCTTCCCCACCCCCAATTTAAATTTTCGATTTTGTTTACTTTAAAGAAATCGTAGCTAATTGATGAACATATTGCAAATCAAAATTAAATACAGACAAAAAACATTAAAGTGAAAAGAATTAACGTTTTACTTGTGTTTATAATCGTAAATAATAATTCAATGTAAATTAAATATTCACCATTTTATGAGAAACAAACATTAATATTTAATAATTAATGTTATAAAGTTTAATAAGGGGCTCAAATTTCACCCCCTCTCCTAATTTTAAATTTTGAACTTTTTCATTCAGTTATTTATTTGTCTGTATATCTATTTATCCGTGTCCGTTTATTCATAGATTTTTTCTTTTTTTTTTCTTCTTTTTTTCTACTATAGGCATAAGTATGAAATTTTGGGGGAAGGGACAAGTCAATTATATCGATCCCAGTACTTATCTGGTACTTAATTTATCAACCCCAAAAGGACGAAAGGCAAAATTGACTTCATTCATCTCTATATATATAAACGGCAAAACGTCTGTCTGTGTGTGTGTGTGTGTGTATATCCTTTATACAAATCCACAATTTTTCAGTTAGAGGGCTCGCACTTTCTATGGTCATTGAAAACTGTCCAAGGGTGGTCGAGCACATCTTTACATTTCCCCAGTCAACCCGCAAAGCCATTAAAAAATCAAGGAAAGTGACATTTTTGTGAATTTTCTATCCAAAACCCAATCAAAATGCCCAAAACTTGATACGCCAATTGAATGCCAGCTAGCTGTATGTGATTGGTCGGAGATTTGGACAGTACTCGCCTGTATGTGCGCACGCATGCAGCTGTATATGCATGCACTAGCACTATGACCCAGCGTTGCCGGGTCATAGAGCTAGTAAAATATATTTGTCAACTAAGTGTAACGGTCCTATAGAAGACAGTGTTACTGTTGTTTTTAGCCCCAGGAAGACATTCACATCTATCTATCTCTTTATACACCTATCTGTATGCTTATTGAATTTAAAATTTTGAAAACGTTGTTTCTTGCATATCCGGAATCTCCATCATCTAAAACATAGGAAAAAAGTTTCAAAAAAGTTCAAAATTTTAAATGGGAGGGCGAGTGGGGTGTTAAAATATTTGTTTTGCATATTCATAATCTCCGACATCTAAAATGTAGGAATCCGGAAAAAAAATTTTTTTAATGCAATTTTCAAGGAGAGGTACAAAACTGCATTAGCTCCAGACTTAGCTATTATTAACAACTTTTTTATACAAGACGAAAAGACATTTTTAAAAAAACATTAAAGATATAAAAGATTGAATTATTGAGAAAAAACCCACCATGACCACCCCACCAGGGAAACAAAGAAAAAGAAAAAAGGAGGAGGGACAAACAGCAGAAGACAGGGGGAGAGGGAGTAATAGGTTGTACACCCTAGAACAAACGATGTGTTTAGCCACACCACATGGACATAATTGCAAAGGTATTGCCCTAGAGAATGGCCAGTGACACTTATTGCAACAGACATCCCACCTTATGGGGCTCGATTCTCAAATGAGCCATAGTTATCCTGATTTTGTGGAGGAAATCAGCATTGCAGGGTCCAAGAATACATGAGGTCCCAACAGCAACTGGCACAAACTGGCAGCAGTCAGTCAGGCTCCTGTGTTTGTTTCATTTTCTCATCTCTGCATTATGGGCAGCAATTTCAGAGTTTGCAGCCAAAGTAGCAAAGTTAAATTAAGAAAAATTTTAAGTAGTAACTATGCAAAAAACAGTTATTTTATAATAAGTGACTGAAAAAAAATTTGGAAAGTTTGTCATGCATGGGAAATGGAAAGAGGTTCACCTATCTTCCTCTCTCATCAACATCTGTCTAGCAGTAATCTCTCAAGCAATCCTGCCCTACTCCTGTCACCCAGTATAAGCAGCTGCTATCTGACCAACCTGGGAATGAATTCCCTGACATCCATTCACAATGCCTCCAACAGGCAAAAGGGGGCCGCCACTCACCTCTCTTCCCCCCACTTCCCCTCTGGCGCTTCTTCTTCCAGTCAGTCCCTTGACCATTGACATCATGACCCTCTTCTTCCAGCTCATCCCTCCCAACAATCTCAAAGATCACCTCCTCACTTTACTCCATGTCGAAATCTACCACCCACCCAGGTGGGCACCTTGCACATTGTGATCTTCTTAAGCTGGGAACTTCATTCTTTTCCTATTCTCCACAATCATCATCCAACAAAGCAACAATCCTACGAACATCTAAGACATGCTGAGGCATTCCACCCACAGACATGTTGTTTTTGGAATTGACAGCCATCACTATTCCTCTGTTCTACTGATTTATCCAGCATGCTTTTGGTGGCTTGACCCAGACTTCATCTCCCACCTCCTCGAAGACAGGCCCTCTCTCTTCTACAGGGCATCTCGATGGCTTACTCAGATGCTGCCATTCATATTTGAATATCGCTCTATGTGGCACGGACTCTTCAGCCTGACCTGATCAGGACATGTACCAGAATACTGCTTCCAGCAGCAAGACGTGTCCCCTCTCTGCCATGGCCTTGTCTCTCCATAATCAAATTTCCACTCAGCCTGTATGCCACTCTGAAAAAGTGGTGCACTTTCCACCTGTCAAGCATCTCCTTCAGTGCTTCCAAATGAAATGCTGTGCTGTTGTCCATCAGGAATTCGTCCACAGGGCCCTGCTCTAAGAATACCTTATTTAGAATATGTGCCATCTTGTCCGTAGTGTCTGTGCTCAATTCCCTCCAAATGGCCATCAGGCTCAACCCACAGCCAAACATTTAGAGATACGCCCCCTGCCAGTAGTGTGTTACATCCAATGCTAGTTGTCTCCAGTTGTGCTTTACTGAAATGTTTTCCTGCACATGCACACCTGGAGCAGGGTTGATGGATTGACACCTATCACAGATCCTAACTATTTTTTGGATGCTCCATCTAGTAACATTGGTGGTGTCGATCCTCCTGACAAGATACAGGGTCCTAGTCTCCTCCTTGCTTCAATTCCAACACACCACAGCTACTCCTTGCTTCGATTCTTCTGCCTCCCCCCACCAGGCTTCATCTATGGGCAGTGGTTGCACCAGTACCTCTACTCATTCGCAGAGGAAGTTTGAGAGGCAGCAACTTCCCTGTGGCCTTTTCTCTGGCCACATTTTCAGGCGATATGCCCAGTCTGTTTGTACTAGTAGCAAACTGGTCCAGGCTCTGCACAGTTGAAGCAAGCATCTTACCACACAGCCACACCTGTATAAATTTTTATTGCATTTTTCATAAAATAGACACAGGGAAACTCATTGTTGAAGAAGTATGCTTTAGAACCACATGGTTTCAGATTCAATCCCAATTCACATCACCTTGGGCAAATGTCTTCTATTATAGTCCCTGGATAACAAATACCTTGTGGGCAGATGGAAACTGTGTGGAAGCTTGTCACATATGAGTGTTTGTCACATGTACCCTACTGCTTTACAGCTGGTATTGGTTTGTTTATGTCCCCCCAAAACTTAGCAGTTTGCTAAAGAAGCCAATAGAACAAGCAGCAGACTTTAACAGGGTTGATTTGTTCAACTAAAATCCATCAAAGCAGTGACCCAACATGGCTCCGGCTATCTATCTGCGGCTTTATATAGCTATGGTACAACCTCACCTGGAATCTGCATCACCAGTCTGGAACCCCTATTTTGCCCAGGATATTAATCGTCTGGAAGTCATTCAGCGACGTGCAACCAAGAGAATACCCTCCATCAGGCATTTGCCATATTCTGAACGCCTTACTTTCCTGGGCATGGACGCATGGACACATTGAAACTTCGACATCTGGCAGCTGACTTGGTAGACACCCATAAAATTATTAACCATCTTACAAATAATAACTCTGAGCACCTTTTCAAACTCCACCTGTCTAATACCCATGGACATGTTTACAAAGTCAGAAAACAGCACAGCTCCCATGACTTTCAGAAACATTTTTTCACACTAAGAGTTGCTGAAGCATGGAACAAACTGCCGGCATCAGTTGTTAGTTGTCGGAGCATTGCATCCTTTAAAACTTCCATGCCTCCTGAGATTCGCCAACACTACACCTGATTTTCTCCCCTCCATACGCAACGCAAGCATGTATCTGACTCATACACTGTTCACTTCCCAGACATTTGTACATTACTGCATATTCTTTATACACACTTTCGACAAGTTGTGGTGCACCTGAGCACTGTATACAATAATTTCATTATCATTATTATTATAAAAGGTGAAAGATGGACTATGTTTTCAAAATTCTAGCTTACCTGTGTATGGAGTGCCTTTCTTTGTACTTGGTTTAGTACAAAGACCATCTTGAGAATAAGAAGATTTATATATATCATACACATAATTAGCTGCAATCTCTGGTTCTCTACAAACATCAAATATTGTGAATTCTGTAAAACAAATAAAAAGAATTCATTGTTAAACAAATAAAAAGAATTCACTCACCGAATTCTGACTAATTTTATCATGATCTAGTACAGCAATTAATTCCTTTTTTTTTATTTATTGATTTAGCCTTGAGCAGGGATTTTAAAAGTAGATGGTATATCCCCCATAACAGCATTGTGAGTCCATAAGGGGAAGCAATTATCAAGGTGAAACTGGGAATAGAGTTAGATGTTTTTAGAGAAAGTCATGAATTTTGTTAAAGATTACATATTTAAAGCAAAATACAATATTTATATTGTATGCACATTTCAAAACTGGAATGAGATGGACATTGAGAACAAAATAAAAAATTCACTGATGCTGCACCAAGGCCTATTTAAATCTCTTATTATAAAAGGCAGATTTTATCTGCCTCCCTTTGGGAGTTATACAAATCTACAATATAGGATTTCTTCAATTACAATTTACCTACCATTTTTAAGAGTACAATGCATCGCGTCATGCCAGGTCCAGTTTTTAAAATTTAAACTCCAATTAAGCAAAATTTACAGAAAACTCACATTCTGGTGTGTGTGTCAAATGCTTTTCTTAGTCTGGTTTACACCACACGCAAACGCACACACACAGTGGGCAACGAATAAAGTGAAACTAGATGTAATATTTGTTTCTCTCTATCACGCTGATAGATACATGAGTAAAATGTATGGGAAGCTAACACATAAGTGTGAGTGAAAATGTTCTTGGAAGAGAGTAAATAGCCAGAGATAGTGCTTTGAGGAAGACTTTACATTAAATAACCGTACTGGCTTGTGTTAGTAATAAAGTAAACATACACTCATACATACATACATACATACATACATACATACATACACACACACACACATACACACATACATACATACACACATACATACACACATACATACATACATATACATACATACATATACATACATACATACACACACACACACACACATACACACACACACATACACACACACACACAGTATTGAAGCTTGAGAACAATCAGATACATTTGCAACACATCTGTTGAAAATATTATTGTTCACACACATACATATACATATATACATACAGACAGACAGGCAGATAGACACACACACACACACATGATCCAGCATGGCCACAACCTCAAGGCTGAAACATATAAAAGAATAACAGAATATAAATGTGTGCATGTGTGTGAGAGAGAGAGTGTGTGTGTATATGTATGTATGTATGTATGTATGTATGTATGTATATATATATAATAATGCGGTTTTTTTCAACAGCTTGAACTAAAAGTCAGAGGGGAATGGGATAAACTACTTATATTAACTTGCTATAAAAGCAGGTAGTAATTTTATCTTGTCCTTATTCATAGTGTAAGTTTTGAAGAGTGCATTTCGATTTTAACAGCTATTTTTTTCAAAGCTATATTGGAACAGCCTAGAAGACGAGCCTCATCCTGAAAGATCTGTAGAACTCGACAAGGACATCCTGAAAACCCTGGTGGAACAAAATCTCATCGTAACTGTTGAGGAACTAGCAGAGAAGCTTGGATTTGGTCATTCAACCATTCATTGAGACCTGTGTGCTATCGGAAAAGTCAGCAAATTGGGTCAATGGGTTCCTCACGAACTTTCCGAGTCTAATTGCATGCAGAGAGTGAATGTATGCTTTTCTTTGCTGTCACATCTCACCACTACTGCGCTATGTATATCTATATATATAAAACTGTAGTTGTGTGAGTGTCTGTCCCCTTCGATTTAGATTCCTAACTACTCCCACATTTTGCGGTGCAGTTTAACCAAATTCGGGTAGCTTATAGTCGTGATTCATATCGAGCCCGTCTGAGTATTAGCGCGCGTCTACAATGAGTCTACGATTTTAAAAATAATTTAACATCATTTTTTATTCCATTTTAATGCATAATTTTTCGTGTGTCGATGGCGGCGGAGTTGGCATCCACGCTCACACCTGCACCTGTGGGGAAGGGAGTGCAAGGAAATCAACGTCGTAATGCGTTGTCAAGGAGACCAGCGTTCTTTTAGAACAACGACTTCATGGCTTGAAGACACCAAAACAGAAATGGCTAAGAAAGCGTCTACATGAGTCTACGATTTAAAAAAAAATTTACCATCGTTTGTTTTCCATTTTAATGCATTTTTTCGCTATTATATAAGGGAAGTAACTCTCTAAAAATGTCTACGATGAGTCAACGATTTTTCAAAAAATTTACCATCATATTTTTTCCATTTTTAATGCATTTTTTGCTATTTTTTGGCTATAACTCTCTAAAAATGCTTATATAGTTATTTCCCTTACAAACCCGAGCAACGCCGGGCGATACTGCTAGTTCATTATAAAAGTCTTGCAGTCTTTAAAAAATTTAACATTTGGAACACCAGTCCATGCAAATACCTAAAAACAGATACATGTAGGATGGGATTATATAAGGAAATATAGCTAATAAACTACAATGCAAAATTCATTTGTTTAATTAAAATAATTGCTGAATTTTGGGGACAGGGTGCAAAATATGTGAAGGTAAAATATAAAATGCCACTCAGTGAAAGGTTGAGAACCATTAGTCTAGTGGAAGAGGCTGTGCTCATGGGATTTAGTGAGCTTTTAGCCCACTAATTTAATATAATGTCCGGTCATCCTTCGATAGCTGTAGGGATTAATCCAGTGAGAAACAACAACAATTCACATGAGTTTCCGAAGCCTTCATGTACATGGTATATTTATTCCAATCCGGGAGGAGAGCATTTATACACAGCTTGTATATTAACATTTAACAGAACAGAATGGAAGTTGAGTAAGAAAAGGTTTTCGTCTTGCCACCTTCCATGACTGGTATAGTGGATTCCACTCAATTCAAATCGACATGGGTAGTCCAGTAGCAGAGAGGGAGACGATGCAGTTAGCAGCAGGCCGCTTTGGTCAGCAAAAGAGGCCGTTCTTGACTGTGCATCTTTTTATCCCTATCTCACGAGCACCACCCCGTTGTTAACGATGTGACCAGGGGAGATAACTCTAGATGACCTAGACCCTCCAAGATCATTGCAGACCCTCCAAGAAGGAGTGAGATGATAAGGCACAGCTGTTTGGCCTGGTTGACTGGACATTCAGCCTAATTTGGTCCTTTTCAGTGCTGGAATCACACACACACTTGCATATGCACATAGAAATATACACATACAGATAAAATTAATAGAGATCACAAAAGTGAATGAGGGTACTGACTCACACCGCTTTTGCTAATGTTAAGAGTTAAACTAACTCAAATCTACAAATACGCTGTCTTAAATGATTGACAAAGGGAGGTAAGTCCCCAACTGGATCATAATTTTGGATTTTGATATAGACCATATTAATCCTCATAAGTGGCTCTTAATTCCTAGGGTTAAACTCAACTATCTCTGTCAGTCTTATAAGAAAAACCGTTGAAAATGTACACTGATTTCCAAAATGGTAAAAATGTAAGCAACATGTTAAAAAGGGTGGCTTATTAGCAATTAGAACCTAAAGGCAAAATTAGTAGGCATCATAAAAGTGACAGAGGATACTGACTCACATTGTTTTTGCTTAAGACAAGAGTCATCGCAATTCGGCTATGTACGCTGGGGACTTACCTCCCTTTGCCAGTTACTTAAGACAGTGCATTTGCAGTTTTGAGTTAGTTTAACTCTTTATCTTTAGCAAAAGTGGCGCCAGTTAGTACTCTCTGTGACTTTTGTGACCTCTGTTAATTTTGCCTTTAGGTTCCAATTAGCAATTGGATTGTTGCTTACACATACAGACATATATATATATATATATATTATATATATATATTATATATATATATAATATATATATATATATTATTATTATTATTATTATTATTATTATTATCATTCTATGTTTGACTTTTGCTTTACATTTGTACAAGTTGGCTCCAAGTCTCACCCAGAGACCTCAAGAGACAACAAGTTGGAAGTTCATGTTGGTGTTATGCCTAGGGTGCCATATATTTGGTTTTGTACAAAAAACCATATGAAAATTATGTTTGCTTTAAAACTTGAGATTACATAGAAAGTATTTTGTGTAGGATATGAGCAGTTCCCATGAGCACTATCTTTTGAATTTCTGCTATTTTGGGAGTTAGGTAGCAATCAGCCCCTTTTGCTATCATTCCCAGGGCACCTATGACAACAGGTATTGTTTTAGTCTTCAGGTTCCACATTTTGCTGATTTCTATTTCAAGATCTTTATATTTGCTCAGTTTTTGGTAGGTCTTGACAGATAGGTTTATATCGATTGGGACAGTCATATCAATGAGGAGGCATTTTCTTTGTCTGAAGTCTTTCAATATGATGTCTGGCCTATTTGCATCTATCTTTCTGTCAGTTTGAATGGTGAAGTTCCAGAGGAGTGAGATGTGATCATTTTCAAGCACTGGAGGTGGTTTGTGTTCCCACCAGTTTTTATCATGGGGGGCAAGTCCATGCTTTTGCAAATTACCCAGTGAATATATTGTGCAGCTCTATCATGCCTGTTGAGATACTCTGTAGGCGCAAGAAGACTGCACTTGGAGACAACATGATCAATGGTTTCATTTTGTTGTCGACATACACGACATGTTGGGCTACTGCTGTTCTTTAATATGTTGGCCTGGTAGTTCCTTGTAGGTAGGCATTGATCTTGAGCTGCTATGATAAACCCTTCTGTTTCAGATTTTAAGCCAGAAGCCATTAGCCATTGATGGGTCAGGGCTTTGTCAACATCTGCATTATTCGCTCTCTTCGCTCTGTTTTTATTATCATCATCATTATTATTATCATCATCATCATTATTATTATTATTACTATTATTAATACAGTTCTACTAATAGTTTCATACGTTGAGAGAATTCAAATATATTCTTCAGGCACAAACCACATATCATAACTAACTAAAAAATTGGATAAATCGAAGAAATGTGACTAAACTGAGAAGGCAGCATATAGAAAGCATAGACAGGAAACAATGGAAAACAAAAAACGGAAAACAAAACTAAAGTGTCAAAAGGTAGGAAGTGCTATTCTCCTTAGGCCTTAAATGATAAAGCTGCAAAAGATATCAAGTCAGTCAAGAATAGGCAGAATTGTCCAATTCCTCAGAATATATTTATACACATGCATGCAACCACTGAAAATTTCTGACCTGGAGTTTAATAGAGAGTTAGGGATCTTAGATCTGAACAGGATCTGCACTCTTTCAGCCAAACAATGTCTACATTTATTTGATCCATTCACATACGGTATGGATTTCTCAATTATTATCCATTTAATCACATGCAGTGTTTTATTATCTTTCAAAGTCCATACATATCTAGCCAACTTAGTGGCTTTACTTTTGTCCCTATGTTGGAAGGAGGCAATGTGATTGACATAGCGATTTTAAATTCTCCTTCACATAATCCAATATAGGTCTTCTTATCAGTTGTATTGTTATTTAGGTTTCTGATTAAATGGATAATAATTATGAAATCCATACCGTATGTGAATGGATCAAATAAATGTAGACATTGTTTGGCTGAAAGAGTACAAAGATCCTGTTCAGATCTAAGATCCCTAACTCTGTATTGAACACCAGGTCAGAAATTTTCAGTGGTTGCATGCATATGTATAAATATATTCTGAGGAATTGGACAATTCTGCCTATTCCTGACTGACTTGATATCTTTTGCAGCTTTATCATTTAAGGCCTAAGAGGATAGCACTTTTTACCTTTTGTCACTTTAGTTTCATTTTCCGTAGTTTACTGTCAGCATTTTCTATATGCAGTCTTCGCAGCTTCATCACATTTCTTCTATTTATCCAATTTTTTAGTTAGTTATGATGTAATTTGTGCCTGAAGAGTATGTTTGAGTTCTCACAACATATGAAACTATTAGTAGCATTTTAGTACATGTGTTGTGACCTTTAAGTAATAATATTTATCTCTCACCAGATGGAGTACTTATCACAGTTCAGTACATATATATATCATCGTCATCATTATCATCATCATCATCGTTTAACGTCTGTTTTCCATGCTAGCATGGGTTGGATGGTTCAGCCAGGGTCTGGGAAGCCAGGAGGCTGCATCAGGCTCCAGTCTGATCTGGCAGTGTTTCTACAGCTGGATGCTCTTTCTAACGCCGACCACTCTGTGAGTGTAGTGGGTGCTTTTCACGTACCACTGGCACAGAGGTCAGAGGAGGCTAGCAACAGCCACGGTTGGTTGGTGCATGGAAGCCAGTCAAGGTAGCGCTGGCATCAGCCACATTCAGATGGTGCTTTTTACATGCCACCGGCACAGGTATCACAACTACAATTTCCATTTGATTTATATTTTGATGTTGATGAACTTGACTCAGTAGGTCTCCTCAAGCACAGCAGATTGCCCTATGATCCAAGGTAAGCACAGCAGGTCGTCCTATGATCCAAGGTATGTTTGAAGGGGCTGGGGCTAGTTATGCAAAACTGGTCTAGGATACAGCCATGAACTCACTTTATTTGTCAGGTCTTCACAGTCACAGCATATCTTCAGAGGTCTTGGTCTTTCATCATTGCCTCTATGAGGCCCCAAAGGTCATGTTTGACCACCTCATCCCATGTCTTCCTGGGTCTACCTCTACCCTGGACTCCTTGAACTGTTTGGGAGTGGCACTTCTTCATACATCTCTCCTCATCCATCCATAGTACATGACCATACCAGCGCAAACGTCTCTCTTGCACACCACACCCGATGCTTCTTATGTCCAACATTTCTCTCAGGGTGCTTATACTCTGTTGTGTGTGCATACTGACATTACACATCCAGTAGATCATGCTAGCTTCATTTCTTTCGAGACTATGAATGTCCTCTGCAGTCACACCCCATGTTTCACTGCTGTGAAGCATGGCAGTGCACACACATGTATCTACCTTTCACTCTGAGCGAGAGGCCCTTTGTCACCAGCAGGGGTAGAAGCTTTCTAAACTTTGCCCAGGCTATTCTTATTCTAGTGGTAACACTCTCTGAGCATCCACCCTCACTACTAACTTGGTCACCTAGTAGCAGAAGCTATCAACTACTTCTAGTTTCTCCCCCTGTGTTGTGATGGAATCTGTTTTCTGAGCATCTGTGGTGTTTATTGCCCCAGTGCATCTGCCGCACACGAAAGCTATCTTCTCGGTTAATCTCCCTTTAATGTTGCTGCACCTCTTATGTGTCCATAGCTTATACTGGGTACATCTTATGGTGTTTCTACCTACTCCTTTTCTGCTGATCAAGCAGGGCTGCATACCTCAAGGGGTGTGTGATGAGTTCACCTTCCTATTTACTAGAAATTTGGTCTTTGCTACATTGACTCTAAGGCCTTTTGATTCTAAACCTTGCTTCCACACGTGAAATTTCTTTTCTAGTTCTGGTAGGGATTCTGCTATGAGGGCCATGTCATCAGCATAGAGGAGCTCATACATATACACATTTAAAAATAGGATTAGATAAAATCTTAATACGAATTTATCAAGTAGTCAGCATGAAAAACCTCATAAGGGAAAAATTTATTATTATTCCTTTTAGATATATTTATTTATATTATAATTCCCTTAATATAAATAAATATAAATATATACATATATATATATATATATATATATATATATATACACACACACACACATATATATATATGAATATATACATGTATATATAAATTGGACGCTAAACGATGATGTATATATAAAACGGACGCTAAACGATAATGATGATGATGATGATGATATATTTATATATGTGTGTGTGTGTGTATGTGTGCATATATATATGGATATATATCCATATATATATATGCACACACACACACACACACATACACACACACACATATATAAATATATCATCATCATCATCATCATCATCGTTTAGCGTCCGTTTTATATATACAGGATTGTTTAGCGTCCAATTTATATATACATGTATATATTCATATATATATATATATATATATATATATATATATATATATATATATATATATATATGTATGTATATATTTATATTTATTTATATTAAGGGAATTATAATATAAATAAATATATCTAAAAGGAATAATAATAAATTTTTCCCTTATGAGGTTTTTCATGCTGACTACTTGATAAATTCATATTAAGAT
>NC_043000.1:24118983-24136483 GCF_006345805.1 Octopus sinensis | reverse complement strand
ATCTATGTATTGGGTTTCAATTGTATTAACTAAAAGTTGGAGGGGAACAAAATAAACTACCTACATCAACTTGTAGCTGTTCTGTTGGAAGTTCAATATCCCAAATGATAATAATACCATTTTCAGATACACTTTAAGCACAATTCATAGATTTCCCTCTATGATGAAGAGCCTGAGTCCCAAAATATAAACTCTGGTGGAATTCTGCTTTCATCATCATCATCATCATCATCATCATCATCGTTTAACATCCGTTTTCCATGCTAGCATGGGTTGGACGGTTCAACCGGGGTCTGGGAAGCCAGGAGGCTGCACCAGGCTCCAATCTGATCTGGCAGTGTTTCTACAGCTGGATGCCCTTCCTAATGCCAACCACTCCGTGAGTGTAGTGGGTGCTTTTTACGTGCTACTGGCATAGGTGCCAGGTGAGGCTGGCTTTAAGCACACAACATATATCTTTATATATATAAAACTGAAAATGTGTGTCTGTCTGTCTGTGTGTTTCCCTAAAACTTGAGAACTACACAACCAATTTCATTCAAATTTTACACATGCCTTACTTAGGGTCCGGGGAGTGTCATCGGCAAAAAAAATGTTCAACTTCTTGCCTAGAGCAAGCCCATAGCAATATCATATCTTCTCCACTATTTCAGTATTACGTGTTAAAAGGGAAACAAAAACGTTTCTCTATTTTATGTCAGATACTTTCACTTTAACAATAAAAATAATAATAACAATTGAATTATATGTAGTAAGTCTGACTATGAAAGGTATCTAATCAGAGGCGGTAAATTTGCCACAATAGAAGCAAGGTTCGAGTCAACGGAGCGTGCAAGGGAGTACTCGACTCAAACTTGCAAAGTGGAAATATTTTACTTTTACCTTTATATCTGGGATGTAGGACGTCCTGGAAAAAAATTTTAAATGCCGCTGCCCCCCCCCCCCGAAGTAGAGGTAGGCTGGATTGTAGCCACACTTCTATACAAGAGTGAGGACAAGATACAATTGATCGAAATTACAAGAGATGGGCTAACAATTCCAGTCTGTAATATATTTTGAGTATTGTTATCACTAGCGATATCAAGATATAACTTTGTATTTTGTATTTTATGTGTAGATGTATATATATAGATGTACATGTAATATGTACACATATATATACACATATATACATGCACTAGCACTATGACCCGGCAACAACGGGTCTTTAATGCTGGTATATATATATAATAGAAATATGTTACAAAAAGGAAATAGAAACTACATGTGGTAATGTAAGGGGAAAGTAAGAAAAATATTATTTAGCTTGACATGCCTTTTCAGGCACAGCAAACCACCAACAGTCTCAGTCCCCTGTCATCACCTCTGAAAGTCCTAATGTTTGTAGATCTTTTCTTACCAATTTGTCCTCTCTCCTCTGTATATAGCAAAAATCCAGTCCACACTGTAAAGTGATAGACATTTAGAAGGGCATCTAGCTGTAAAAATCCTTTTCTACTGTGTGCATAAAGCAGAATTCCACTAAAGTTTATAAAACATCAATACATCAGATTGACAAATAATACATCAGATTGACAATTTGAGGTGGTCATGAGATGTACTAAAAATAATAGCTAAATACCCCTTAAATCACACACAATTTTTTTTTTTGAACGTCTGTGTGTAGAACTCAAATTTACAAACATTTTCTGAAACTTCTGGAAGATAAAAAAAGTTATTGGGGTCTTTAGATGTTATTTTTAGTACATCACATGACCACCTCAAATTGTCATTGCTTGTTTGTCAATATGATGCATTGATGTTTTTCAATATCTGTCTCCCCACAAATACATTAAATGGTCTATTGCTGAGATTTAGGCAAAAAAGAAAATTCAGACTTCCCATATTTTAAACTGTGACTTTTATTTTTGCAATTTGAAAAATTAGAAACAAAAAAAGTTTTAAAAAATTCGAAAAATTAGAAAATCATTTTTTTTTCTTCATAGTAATATGAATTCCCATAGAACACAAATTCACAAAAATCTTTTGGAAATTCCAAAAAGAAAAAAAAAGTTGTGAGGAGTTACATTGCATGCTAAAAGCAGAATTCCACCCAAACTTTAATGTAAAACAGAAGAAATATCAATAATTTACAAGTAATGCTAATTGCCAATTCCACATGGCTGTTTCATAGGAACCAACATTACTGCCATTTTAGTTAATTTATCAATAATTTAATCTCAGGAAAAAGCATTTTGAAATTTTCTTTGTGAAATTTATCACAATAATTATAACATTTACATACATTTAAACAGTTTTAATTATTGAAATATTTTTTTATAAAATACTTACCAATATCGTATTGTGGGATAAGTTTTATGTCTCCACATGGAGCATTAAGTTTGTCAATAATCCATTGAATTGCTCCAATGTTTGGAATGGTTGTATTTTGAAACACAGAACACTGATTTGTCGTTAAGTTTTTTGTCATTGCAGACAAAATGACCGCAATTCTTAGTTCATTAGAAGTGTTTGATACTTCTTTGTCACATCTTAAAACCAAACCTTGACTAAGATATGGTAAAAGAAAACACAGCAAAACAGCTGAAACTATAGTGTTCCTCATAAGAGCCATAATAAAAGAATGAATATATTTTGTCTGTTTTTAATGATATCCAGTGCCAAGGTGGTGAGCTGTCAGAAACATTAGGACACCAGGCGAAATGCTTAGCAGTATTTCATCTGTCTTTAAATTCTGAGTTCAAATTCTGCTGAAGTCGACTTTGCCTTTCATCCTTTCAGGGTTGATAAATTAAGTACCAGTTGCTTATTGTAATCAATCTAATCGACTGGTCCTCTTCCTAGAAACTTCAGTGTCCTTCCATATGTTTATCCTTTAATTCTAACAATCACATCGCCGTCAGTTATTTAAATCACTTTTACTTTACTGTTAAATATATATATATCTAATCAAATGTAGTTTGCATCATATATGTATACATGTCTCTGACTGGATATTCACAACTATGATTAGTATTCAGTTATATCCTGTGTCACACGTTATATATGTACATATAGCTGTTTCTCACCTGTCTGTGCATATATGTATAGAAATGCATGTTTTCAAAACTTCATACTGAATGTTATGTCCACTGAACCATGAGCTCTCATTTGTAATGTCCTTAAGAATAATAGGCATGTATGCATGTGTGTGTGAAGAGGCGGGGGTGTTTATCTTTTACATGTTTCAGTTATTAAACTGACGTCATGTTAGGGTACCACCTTGAGGAATTTTTAGTTTAATGAATTGATACCAGTACCTATTTTATTTTTAGCTTGATAAAATTCCCACTCATTTACTTATTTATTTTTCTTAGAATTTTCTTTGTGTCTAGCAACCTTTTCAATTGGCCATGTAAAAAAGTTGCCTTCAAGGAAGTATCTTTTTACACCAGCCTGTAATGTATAGTTACAATATTTTATACATTTGATACAGTCCAATGCATGGAGATGAGATAAATGAATAATAAAAAAAACACATGACGTGGTTGGTGACGTAAGCAAAATAATGTAACCCAGGAAAGATAAGTATGTGACACCAGCACAGATATTAACTCTGCTATGGCAGATGGGTCTTTGAGTAGAGCAAGACACCAGATATCCAAGTCCTTTGTCATCTCCTTCATAAAGCTCAGTGTCTTGAGATCGAACTTCGGTACTTTGTTCTATGTCTTCCTGGGTCTCTCTTGTCCACAAGTTCTATCCATATATATATGTGTAAATACTAATTGCTGTTAGGAACATTGTGTTTCATTTTACAACCATAATATCCTAAATTCTGTAGAAGATCTATAGAGATACACTTTAAAAACTATGTAATTATATACTTAGAATAGTAAGTATATTAGATGGCCCGAACACATAAGCAATAGGGAGCTATGGCAAAGAACAAATGAAGTTTCAATTAGGGAGCAAATATTTAAGAAAAAGTGGATTGGTAGCATAATTAGAAAAGACACACCAAATGTAGCGAAAAGTGCTTTACAGTGGAATTCGGATGGATATAGAAGGAGAGGTAAGCCTAAGAACTTGTGGCAGAGATCAACACAAAAGGAACTAGAGAAAGGGGGACATTCATGGCAGAGTGTAAGTACAGAAGTGGAAAATTATGCGACATGGAATTCAACTATAAGTGGTCTATACTCCGCATTGGAGGGTTAAAGGCATAAAGAAGAAGAATAGTAAGTTCAAATTATATTGTGTAATAGTAATTCAAACAGGGTCAAGCAATCATCAACTGACTGGAGTACACCAAAACCCAAGGAGAGTAGGGGCCAGAGACAATACTTCTTGTTTAGTTTATAGGATTTACATATATTAAATTCTAAATGCATTCATCGGGCACTATGCTGTGCTTGAGAAGACCTGTTGAGCCAAGTGAAATCATAGTTATGGCCAATGCCAGTGCCACCTGACTGGCATCTATGCTGGTGGCATGTAAAAAGCACCATTCGAGCATGGCCAATGCCAGTATCGCCTGGCTGGCACCTGTACTGGTGACACATAAAAAGCTCCATTTGAACATGGTCAATACCAGTACCACCTGACTGGCTCCCATGCTGGTGGCATGCAAAAAGCACCTACCACACTCTCAGAGTGGTTGGCATTAGGAAGGGCATCAAGCTGTAGGAACCTTGCTGGATCAGAGTGGAGTCTGGTGCAGCCTCCCAGCTTGCCAGTCCTCAGTCAAACTGTCCAACCCATGCCAGCACAGAAAGCAGATGTTAAATGATGATGATCACCATCGTTCACACACACACACACATACACACACACACACAGGGGCAGGTAGGTAGGTAGATAGATAGATAGATAGATAGATAGATAGATAGATAGATAGATAGATAGATAGATAGATAGATAGATAGACTGTTTGAAGTGGTGTACAGGTATATATATATATATGGAAAAAAAAGTCAAGGTAGAAAATGCTAAAATAATTTTATAAAATACATTTCAGTACCAGTTTCAGTCATTGAGACTTTTTCAACTTTAAGTATGGAAAACAATTAAATTTTGGAAAAATTAAAACAAAAGTTTTTTAAAAGAATATTTGCATAGTGTTCAAATACAAGTGGCATTTTCCTTGTTTCTGTCTCTCTTGTTTACTCTTGTGGGTTCGAGGTCGTTGTGAATTCTCAGTAGGGAAGAAGAAGAAAAAGGAGGAGGAGGAGGAGGAATTTTTCCCCTCTACTAATTCAGGGACAATACAACCTGTAGCCAACGAATTAGTAAAGAGACTTTCTTTATTACAAAATACATACCACTTTTGAACGCGTCTACAACAAACAACATATCCACCACGGCCTTAGAATGGCACAAATACACACGCAAATATTAAAAATGATACACTTAAGACATTCCCAAGAAATCATTAAAAAACAGTAAAATAGAGAAATATACTTTCAACTTGATGTTAAGAAGCTGATATCCCTGCACAAAGTACATTAAAAATATGAAAATGCTTCAGGTGAGATGTAAATTTACTATTTCATATTGTAAAAACAACAAACTAATGGATTAACTAGGTTAAGTTTTATTTGTGAAATACAGTCGTTTGGAATTCGCAATAGAAAGAGGTCTATGTTTTTGGTGGTGTGGTGTGTATATGTATGTAGAGGTGGTGGAGAGGCTATGAATGTGATCTGAGAGCCAAAGGGGTGGCAGTTCAAGAAAATTTGGGACCCATTGATTTACACATATTCACATGCACACACACACATCATGGTTCTGTGTCAATGAAGTTGGGGCAAAGAGGAGAGCAGTTACCACGCGTGTAGAAGTTGGGGCTTCGATCCATTTGCCAGGTTACATCGGTACAGAAGATCTTGCCGGTAGAGTTGTGCTGTTAACCTTGGTGTGTCTACACACACAGCATGTAAGCTAAACTTGATCGAGTTACTGTGTACATATCGTTGAGGTCGACAGTGGTGATGGCGACAGTAGAGAACGGCGACAGTGGTAGAGACGTCCTGCGTTGCTGGTGTATGTTGGTGTCGTTGCTGGCTGTAGCAGGAACATGGCTGGTGTGGTCGTCACTGGAACTGGCTGCTCTGTGGAGGTGTGGTCAATGGCCTAAGACCAAAGACCAGGAATGGAAAATTCTTAGGCCTTTTAAAGCATTCTAAAGGCCCCTGAAGAACATCCAAAAGACTGGGTCATGTGACCTTATCCTAAGGCCGTGATTAGTTGGCTTTGGACAGTGGCGCGAAATAAAGTAGAGACAAACCGTGCCATATGTCAACCAATCAGATCAGTGGACACAACAGGAACAACCCAGCCAAAGGTGGTTGTAATCTCAAACGAGATCATTCCTGCTGTGTCTCTCAAACAGTGAGGATATCAGCTACTGCTACAGAATACATTCATAAACACCAACTCAAGGAATACTGGTGGAATACTCCCATCAAAACTTCTGTCAAATGTAAACATAACAGGCCAGATATTGTTGTTTGGGATGGGACAGAGGGGCAAAGGTTTGTATCGTCATAGAGGTTAGCTGCCCTGAAAATATAAATATCTCTTTGAAAATCAAAGGAAAAGAGGATATCTATGGACAACTGCTTTGAAACCTCCAGCTTCTATATCCAGACTATGAATTCATATTCATACCAATAATAATTGGAGCACTAGGGTTTGTTAGTAAATGCTAAAAAGAGAATCGAGATGAACTGGGATTTTCTGAAAGAGAAATTGACCAGCTGATCTGTACATTATGAGTCCAATCTCTGAGTGGAACAGTAAAAATATGCAAGACTTTTCTCAAGTTCCAAATGTGAATTTGTCTGTGTTAACTACATCCCAAAGATGAAGCTTTATATCTTTTTTGGAAACTGGCTCCCTTCTCAGTAGAAGATTTATAATAATTAAAAAATAGAAGAGACATACATACATACAAACAAAAGTACCCTGTTGTTGATGCTGAAATCCCAATGAAGGAGCTTTGAATCTAGATTAGAAACCAGCTCTTTTTCTATTGGCAAGAAATCTTGAAATAAAACTGAGCAATGGCATACATACACACATAGCAGCATCTCATTCAATGACTTGACTGTTTCCCCTATATCTGATGAAGAACGCTACAGGGATCTAGGGGTGGATGAAAACATATCTTACTATAACACTTCTAACAAAATACTTGTCACTAAAACTATTACAGCCAAATAAAGAAAATTTGGACCTCAGAACTCTCTTCATTCAATAAAAAGGTGGTTCACAGTGTGTTTGTGTGCCATTACTCATACTAACATTTGGGCTGCTTGATTGGACACTTGATGAGATCCAAGCCATTGATGGGAAAACCTGGAAGATACTAACTTCTTTATCACTTTCTTGTTCTCTTGTCATCCTCTCATATCCCCTTATTTTTGCAGCCTTGTTTCTGTATCCTTTTCACTGTCTTGTAATATTTTGTTACTATTATATGATTATTTTTTGAATTTTCATTCTTTACATTTCTTTTTCACAGTATTCTTTTTATTTCTTTTTCCCCTCTACATTTCTCTTTTGTTCATTGTTGTTTATAGGAAAGAGAGCTTCGTAGCAGCTGTTGTCAATCTGACAACTAAATAATTCAGATGTGTTCCTTTCAGCAATCATTTGACCACATTTGTTAAACAGAGGAAGAATAAGTTTGTCATTTTTATAAGAACCTGACTTTTTACATTGAACAATTCAAAAATGGCAACTAATTGAATATTGCCACCGTTTGTTCCATTCCAACACATATATGCTTGATATACTTGCATCATACTGTTGGGAATAACAAGATAAAAAACACTTCAGTAACTGCATACATTCTTTGCAGTTCTTCTTGAAGTGTTCAGTAACATGTGCAGTTAATAAACAAGACTAATACAGTTCTAAACAGATAATTATCACCACCCATGACTTTTTTTTTTAAGTGACAGGTTAATTAGACTTTATTTAATATTTTTCAATGAATTTAAAAAGGAAATTACCTTCATTTCAAACTTTAGATAGCCTTTTCACCAAGCAAATTGTGATTGATAATATCAACACCAATGACTGATAAGATTGAAAATAATACTAATTTCCTCTTTAGGGACCTATCATTCTAGTTTCATGATAGAAGACCAGTTACATACAATTTTATAAATTGTAAAGAAGTGAATATTTATCAATGAATTTCGTAAGACATGTTGATTTTAGGTATCTTCTTCAAGGAGAGTAAATGGATTAATAATGTCAACAAGCAAAAGTGATATGATTCTAAACCAGTGGTTCTCAAACTTTTTTATATCCAGGCCAAATCCAAAACCTGGATTTTTTTAGGGAGCCACACTGAAGAAAGGAAAACACAAGTAAATTAAAGAAAAATTTACCATGTTTATAGAGGGAAGACTTTCTAAACCATGCCATCCTGCTGGAAGGATGGCATGGTTTAGAAAGTTATTGCTACTCACAACTGGGAAAGAGAATACTTCTGTTGTGCCCAGATAGTTTCAGCTAAAATGTTGTTAGTCAAATGCCTGTGTGTATTACTCTTTTTACTTATTTATTTGTTTCAGTCATTTGACAGTGGCCATGCTGGAGCACCGCTTTTAGTCGAGCAAATCGACCCCAGGACTTATTATTTGTAAGCCTAGTACTTATTCTATCGGTCTCTTTTGCCGAACCACTAAGTTACGGGGATGTAAACACACCAGCATTGGTTGTCAAGCAATGTTGGGGGGGGGGGGGGGCAAACACAGACACACAAACACACACACACACATATATATATATATATATACATATGTATGACGGGCTTCTTTCAGTTTCCGTTTACCAAATCCACTCACAAGGCTTTGGTTGGCCCGAGGCTACAGTAGAAGACACTTGCCCAAGGTGCCATGCAGTGGGACTGAACTCAGAAGCATGTAGTTCGTAAGCAAGCTACTTATCACACAGCCACTCCTGCGCCTATATGTGTGAAAGAGAGAGGGTGAGTGGGGAGACAGGAGTGAAAGTGTGAAAGACTGTCTTGACTTTTGCATAGACAACTTCTGGCTCTTGGACACACCACATTATGTCCTACAGATAGCCTTCTACATTCACAGAGCAGTTTTTCTCTCCTCTCAATTGACAAATTGATGACACCCATGTGTGTGTGTATGTGTGCATATGTGTGTAAGAGATTCAGATAGAGAGAGTACAAAAGAGAGAGTAGAAATGCTGGGGAGATATTCAGTGAGGATAAATTATGTGTGCATGTCTAGATGCGTGTGTTTGCCCATTCGCCAACTCTTCAAACATAGACTATTGATCCATAAGATTAAACAATCCTGAAAGTGTGGGATGATGTCAGCAGCTGGGGAGCTGACCGGAACTTGGGACTGACCAGAAGAGGAAGGGGCAGGAGTGATGCACACGCAGGCAGGGGAGGATTGGGCCTTTTCGATCGGGGTGGCCGACAGAGCTGGACGTGTGAGCACTTAGTCAAAGTAGGGGAAAAGCAGCTGCTATTTCTAGCGTTTGGTTGGGCCATGTGAAAGGGCGCGTCACTGCTGGAGAAGTCTACGTCGACGAAGAGAAGGTAGGTGTCTCTATTTCAAATCTCCCACATACACCACAGAAAAGAAACACAAGCTATTTTTCTTTCAGTATGTACTACAGATGTTGAATTTACTGAGTGTTGAATACCAATCAGAGAACAATGTACCTCCACTTATTCGTGGTTCAGCATTCACAGTCCCAGGTATTCGCAGAATGAATATTTGTTTACGGAACCACTGTATATTCACAGAATCATAAATATCATCTGCAATTGGCACGGGAGCCAATCCGTGGCCCTGGAAACGATCATGCTCAGATGTGCTTTTAACGTTCCACTGGCATGAGTGCCAATCAGGCAGTACTGTCATCAGCCATGTCAGCAATGAATGAGGGGAATTCGTAAGTGGGCAGGTTAAACCTACGGGCATAGGCCACGGACTATGGTCTCACTTGGCTTGTCAGGTCTTCTCAAGCACAGCATATCTCCAAAGGTCTCAGTCACTAGTCATTGCCTCGGTGAGGCCCAATGTTCAAAAGTTGTGCTTCACCACCTCAACTCAGGTCTTCCTGGGTCTACCTCTTCTACAGGTTCCCTCTACTGCTAGGGTGTGACACTTTTTCACACAGCTGTCCTCATTCATCCGCAACACATGACCATACTAGCGCAGTCATCTCTCTTGCACACCACATCTGATGCTTCTTAAACCCAACTTTTCTCTCAGGGTGCTTACAACTCTGTCATGTATGCCCACTGACATTACATATCCATCAAAGCATACTGGCTTCATTCCTTGCAAGCTTACGCATGTCCTCAGCAGTCACGGCCCATGTTTTACTGCCATGTAGCATGGCTGTTCGTACACATGCATCGTACAGTCTATCTTTTACTCTGAGTGAGAGGACCTTTGTCACCAGCAGAGGTAGGAGCTCTCTGAACTTTGCCCAGGCTATTCTTATTCTAGCACTTACACTTTCAGAGCATCCACCCCTGCTACTGACTTGGTCACCTAGGTAACGGAAGCTATCAACTACCAGTAGTTTTTCTCCCTGGAATGTGACAGAAGCTGTTCTCTGCACATTTCCAGTGTTTATAGCACCTGAGTATTTGCCACATACAAAAACTATCTTCTCAGTTAGCCTTCCTTTGATATTGCTGCACCTCTTATGTGTCCATAGCTTACACTGGGTACATCTTTTGGAGTTTCTACCTATGCCTTTTCTACAGATAGAGTAGGGCCATCTACCTGAAGGGATTTGTGGTTTGTCTGCCTTCTTACTTATTAGGACTTTGGTTTTAGCTAGGTTGACTCTAAGGCCCTTCAATTCTAATCCTTGTTTCCACAACTGAAACTTCTCAAGTTCTGATAGTGACTCAGCAATTAGAACAAGGTCATCAGCATAGAGGAGCCCCCAAGGGCATCCTGTCTTGAATTCATCTGTTATTGCCTAGAGGACTACTTTCTACTTTTTCCTATTGTCATTTCTTCCTACTCTGTTTGTCTTACTCTGTTTTCTCTACTTTCTAGCTCTCCTGTGTGACCCCTCTGTCCGGAATTCACCATGATAGATCGCTAGCCACTACACATTCTTTATTTTCTCTCCTTGTTTCCTTCTGTGGAAGCATGTAGGCTCAAAACTTTAAAGAGTTTTTCACTTCCCGAGCTTTAAACTAATACATCTGTTTGTTATCTACACCACTTGGCATCGTCTTTCGTTTTTTTTGTGAATGCTCCCTATATGTGTGTGTGTGTCTGTGTTTGTACCTCCACCATCACTTGACAACCGATGTTGCTCTGTTTGCGTCTCCATAACTTAGCAGTTTGGCAAAACACACCGATAGAATAAATAGTAGGCTTACAAAGAATAAATCCTGGGGTTGATTTCTTTGACTAAAGGCGGTGTCCCAGCATGGCCACAGTCACATGACTGAAACAAGTAAAACAATAAAAAACCATGCCATTTTAATCCTGAGCAACACCAGGTATTTCTGCTAATGTATATGTATATATATATAATATTTTACCACCATCTGAGCGTGATCGTTGCCAGAGCAGCCAACTGGCTCCATGCCGGTGGCACATAAAAGGGCACCATTCAAGCCTGATCGTTACCAACGCTGCCTTACTGGCACCTGTGCCGGTGGCATGTGTAAAAGATTCAAGCAAGATCATTGCCAGTACCGCCTGACTGGCCCCATGCCGGTGGCACATAAAAAGCACCCACTACACTCTCGGAGTGGTTGGCATTAGTAAGGGTATCCAGCTGTAGACATTCTGCCAGATCAAGATTGGAGCCAAGTGCGGCCGTCTGGTTCGCCAGCACTCAGTCAAAATTGGCCAACCCATGCTAGCATAGAAAGTGGACGTTAAACGATGATGATGATTATATTTTGACATTATAGGCATTTTTATGGACTACGCCCAATATTTTTAGCTTTTGTTACCCACACATCCTCTAGGAACAATCGTATTTCAAATCATATGGGTGTATCCAATGATATTAAAATACAACAATCATTTCAATTTTTTTTTTTTATAAAACATTATAGTTTCAGCAACTGACCCAATTTTGTGGTTTTTCCAGGTAACTGGGTTGAAATAAGAGGTAAAAAGAAAACACTATCTTCTTACATGGGAATTACCCAACAATTATTTTGCACTTCCAGTACCTCTGTGTAGCAATTCGGGAGAAACTGAAAGAAGCCCATTATATATATATTGGCATGTGTATGCATGTACGTATGTATGTCTGCATGTTTTCCTGTTTTTCTGGTTTGATAACATCTGTCAAATTCAAATCGCCCCAATAAACAAGGTAAAGGTATGCTCTGTTGTGGAAATCACCCACTCTGTGTGTGGTTAGAAAAATGTCATTTTTATTAACCCTTAATATTCCTCTGTCATACTTTCACATCCCTGAATGCTATGCCCAAGTCAATTGAGGGTTCTTGTCTTGTGAGCTACTTAGTGACCTCACCAGTGCTGAAAAAAGCATGAAAAATGCATGAAAAAAGCATGCAGTACTCTCTGTAAAGTAGTTGGCATTATAAAGGGCATCCAGCTGCAGAAACTAAGTCAAATGAGATATTGAAGCTTGGTACAGCCCTCTGTAAAAAAAAAAATTTAAAAAAACAAGAAAATGTTTGGCAACTATGGCTCTTAGCAGTATTTTGATGTGCTAGAAATAACTACCAATTTTCACTCATATCACACTCTACTGCCTTAAAAAATGTATTTGATTACCTAGTCCTAGGATACACTGACTGAAAAATAGGATGATTGTGGAAGCATATAATCACAGGTGAGAAGCCTTGGAGAAGGCTTAAGATATTGTAAACTATTTCTTACATAACCTTTGATTATAGGCCTACCTGATCAAAGTCACTAATGAGACAGCATGGCTGTCTTCATTTTTTTATGAGGAGGCTCTTTGTTGTATATTTGTTATTTCACATGGTAGCGGCAGTAATGGGTAAATAAACCCATGGCTCACACTAGACGACACAATGTTACTGATCAAAGCAAATGAGGGATAATCAATAAGATCATAGGATTGTCTGAGGACAATGGAAAGCGGTTCAATGGGCTTAAAGTTTGTTCCAAGGTTTGATGATAATGTCAGTGGTTTTGCATTTTTTGTGCAGATCAGTTCTCCCTTTGCAGAATAGCATTTTACAAACAGCCGATCAAATAGAAGCTAATTTTGCAAACTGGTTTATTCTTATTTTCATTTATTAACCCATCCATCCATTATATACCTTTTTTAAAATATTTGCGTGGGTAATATCCCCTCTGTTAATGTGTTATGGAAACTACTAAAGAAGGCAGGGACTAGTATAATGAGATTGTATTTGATCTTTGTTCATCTCCAGCTACAGATCTGTTCCATGATGACATATTGTATTTTTGTTATTCTATTTTAACAAATATTTTTTACATGTTTGAAATGTTTACATCTGGTTTCAGATATTTTTCTAAGTAAAATTGCACCTCCTCTAAACAATCCAGTTTCCTTGACATACAGTGAAAACTACAGTGAGGAGGTGGGGCCTATGATGTCCATGACTGAACGTTTAAAGTCACAATAGTTCACATTTCAAGCAAATTATATCTGAAATTTTTTTGAGATAATTATAGTTGTCGACTTCTATTGCATTTCAGCTAACAAAAGTGTCAGCTATCACTCAAATGAGTGCACACTTCTTCCAGGGCCTTGGCCTTGCAGTTGTGAGCGATTATGCTGCGAATGTCTTGGGTTGCTTTCACTGATAAAGTGGGGAAAAATTCCAATAAAGGGTCAGAGCCAAATATACCTCCTGGTTATTTTATTGAGAATGATGATACATATAATAGAGATATGAAAGCAAATCTCTTTCCTTTTCATTTAGCAAACCAATCTGCTGTGGTATATGTACAACATAAAAAAGCTAAATTAAGGTTGAAATTTATACCAAGATATTAATCATTTAAATGTATCATTGGGTCAGTAGTAGTTTTTCATGCTCTAAGTTCAAATCACATTAATGTTGTTTTACTATAGTGAACCTGAGTACTATATTACAACTAGGATACCTGTGTTGTCAAAAATGCTGACAATTTTATTAATGATAAAAAATGGTGCATCAACACAATGGGAGAAACCTTTGCTAAATGTCAGTAATCTAGTACATAAATGTATTGGGTTGGCAACTAAGTTCCTGCTGGGGTTTTTTAAATAAAAATTTTTTAAAGGGTTTAATAAAATATAACAACTAATTAATCAATAATGTATTTGCCCTTGCTGTTTCCATCTTCTTCCCAACGTTCAACAAGATTTTCAATACCTCATTGTAGAAATCACCCGATTTTGACTCAAAAAATCAATCCAACCAAGCTTTCAATTCTGCATCAGTATAGAACGAAACTCCATGCATAGCATTTGAAAGAGATCGAAAGAGGAGGAAATCCATTGGTGCCAAATCAGGAGAGTACTACAGGTGTGGCAGCACTTCCCAGCCATGTGTTTGAATGGTTTCCTTGGTCATATTGGCGATATGAGGGCAGGCGTTGTCATGCAGCAGAAGAACCCCATACTGCCAATTAGGTTTTTTTCTCTTGAATAGCCATGTTGAGTCGTTCCATCTATTGAACATAAAGTTTCGCGTTGACCATTTGGTTCCGTTCAGGCAATTCGTAATGGATAATCCCTTCCCAGTCCCACCATACGCACATCATTTTATGCAGATGAAGATCTTGTTTCACGCGTGGTGACGCTTCTTTACCAGGGCTAAACCATTCCTTACACTGCTTCATATTGATGTACAGGCACCATTTTTCGTTGCCATTAATGATTTGGTAAAGAAATAGTTGCTTGTGTCCATGAGTTGAGTGGTGATAAGCAAGTAAACCAGTGGAGATTGTGGCTCATTGATTTTTGTTGTTGTCACTTAGAGCATGCGGAACCCATGCTCCATACTCCTGAACCTTTCTCGAGTGAAGATGCTTCTCTATAGCAGTGTGGATGCATTCCATTTTCTCTGCCAGTTCCCTTATCGTTTAACAAGAATTTTCATGCAAAAGTTAGTTTAATTGCTCTTCATCAAACTCAACTGGACAGCCAGAACAAGGTGCATCTTTGAGGTCGAAATTTCCATTTTTGAACTTGGCATACCAATCACGAGTGGTTCTTTCAGCTATGGCACCCTCTCCATATACAGCACAAATGTTGCGAGCAGCTTTTGCAGCCTTAGAACCTTGATTAAAAGCAAAAAGGAGGTGTTGAAAATGCTTGTTTTTCTTAACTTGACCTTCCATTTTAATGATCTGAAAATAAACAAAAATTAACTAGAAAAAAAACAAAATAGATTCCAAAATGATTCAAAAATAGAATTCTCGAAAAAAAAATAGATTCCAAAATTTAAAAACGCAATAAATTCCAAAATTTAAAATAACAGCGGGAGCTTAGTTGCCAACCCAATACATACACAGAACTGAAGCACTTGAAGAATTAGATACAGTTGTATCTAGTCTTGACTTCTTAATTGAAAATGTTGTCCACATAATATATGTGTGTGTGAGTGTGAGAGAGAGAGAGTGTGTGTGTGTGTACATATACATAAATAGGCATGTATTGGGTCCCCCCATAAATAATGCAGTTTTTTCAATTGCATGAACTAAAAGTCAGAGGGGAATGAGATAAATACCTGCATCAACTTGCTGTAAAAGCAGGTACTAATTTTACCTTGTACTTATTCTTAGTGCAAGTTTTGAAGAGTGCAGTTCGATTTTAACAATTATTTTTTCAAAGCTATAATGGAAGTGACAAAGGAGCATATTCAACATATTTTGCTTTATGAGTTAAAATAAAGGCAACAAGGCAATGGTAAGTGCAAGGAATATTAATGCAGTATATGGGGATCGGACAATAAACACAAGCCAGTGTCAATGGTGGTTCCAGAAATTCAGAGCCAGAAACTACAGCCTAGAAAATGAGTCCCATACTGGAAGATCTGTAGAGCTTGATGAGGATGTTCAGCAAACCCTGGTGGAACAAAATCCCATCATAACTGTTGAGGAATTAGCAGAGAAGCTTGGATTTGGTCATTTAACCATTCATTGACACCTGTGGGCTATCAGAAAAGTCAGCAAATAGGGTTAATGGATTCCTCACAAAATTTCCAGGTCTAATCACCTGCAGAGAGTGAATATGTGCTCTTCTTTACTGTCACGTCTTATGGATGAACCGTTTTTGAACCAAATAGTGACTGGTGACGAGAAATGGGTTCTCTATAAAAATGTCAAGCACCGAAGACAGTGAGTAGGGAAAGGAGAAACACTAGCACCCCAACCTAAAGGTCTTCACCCACATAAGGTGTTATCTGTTTGGTAGGATATCAAAGATTTAGTCCACTTTCAACTTTTAAACCCAAACCAGACGATAACAAAGGAGATCTACTTTGAGCAACTTAAGTCAGTGTCAGAAGAAAAATGACCATCTTTGGTTTCAAGACGAAAGGTGTTCTTCCATCAGGATAATGCTCGGCCACATACAGCGAGGATGACATTCAAAAGGCTGGAGCACTTTAAATGGGAAACAATGCCCTATCCCACCATATTCACTGGACATTGCCCCATCTGATTATCATTAATTCTGCAGTTTTCAACATCATTTGGAAGGAAAAAATATGAATTCTGTAAACGAGGTCAGAACAGTACCAGAGGAGTGTTTTTCATCACGGACAAATGAATTTTGGAAGAGAGACCTTGCAAATCTACCAGATAGATGGAAGAGCATTGTAGAAAATGAAGGAGAGGATATTCTAGATTAAAAAAGAACTTACTCTTTTACTCTTTTACTTGTTTCAGTCATTTGACTGTGACCACGCTGGGGCACCGCCTTTAGTCGAGCAAATTGACCCCAGGACTTATTCCTTGTAAGCCTAGTACTTATTCTATTGGTCTCTTTGCTGAACCACTAAGTTACAGGGACATAAACACACCAGCATCGGTTGTCAAGTGATGTTAGGGGGACAAATACAGACACACAAACATATACACACATACATACATATATATATATATATATATATATATATATACATATATACGACAGGCTTCTTTCAGTTTCTGTCTACCAAATCCACTCACAAGGCTTTGGTCGGCCTGAGGCTATAGTAGAAGACACTTGCCGAAGGTGCCACGCAGTGGGAATGAACCTGGAACCATGTGGTTGGTAAACAAGCTACATACCACACAGCTACTCCTATGCCTTTATCTTAATTTTGAAAAATAAAAGGAGTATAAAAAGATGCATTATTTATGGGATGACCCAATATATGTACATACATACATACATATATGTATGTATATATATATATATATTATATATATATATATATATATATATCATCATCATCATCATTGTTGTCGTTATCGTCATCATCGTCGTCACCATCATCATGTAACGTCTTCTTTCCATGCTAGCA